>NC_135815.1:85294659-85590590 GCF_964213995.1 Mustelus asterias | reverse complement strand
AGAAGGGGAAGGAAGGGGGTGGGGGAGAAGGGGAAGGAAGGGGGGTGGGGGGGAAGGGGAAGGAAGGGGGTGGGGGGGAAGGAAGGGGGTGGGGGAAGGAAGGGGGTGGGGGAAGGAAGGGGGTGGGGGTAGAAGGGGAAGAAGGGGGTGGGGGTAGAAGGGGAAGGAAGGGGGTGGGGGTAGAAGGGAAGGAAGGGGGGTGGGGGGAGAAGGGAAGGAAGGGGTGGGGGGAGAAGGGGAAGGAAGGGGTGGGGGGAGAAGGGAAGGAAGGGGGTGGGGGGAGAAGGGGAAGGAAGGGGGTGGGGGGAGAAGGGGAAGGAAGGGGGTGGGGGGAGAAGGGGAAGGAAGGGGGTGGGGGAGAAGGGGAAGGAAGGGGGTGGGGGGAGAAGGGGAAGGAAGGGGGTGGGGGGAGAAGGGGGAAGGAAGGGAGTGGGGGAGAAGGGGAAGGAAGGGGGTGGGGGGAGAAGGGGAAGGAAGGGGGTGGGGGGCGAAGGGGGAAGGAAGGGGGTGGGGGAGAAGGGGAAGGAAGGGGGTGGGGGGAGAAGGGGAAGGAAGGGGGTGGGGGGAGAAGGGGAAGGAAGGGGGTGGGGGGAGAAGGGGAAGGAAGGAGGTGGGGGGAGAAGGGGAGGGAAGGGAAGGAGGTGGGGGGAGAAGGGGAAGGAAGGGGAAGGAAGGGGGTGGGGGAGAAGGGGAAGGAAGGGGGTGGGGGGAGAAGGGGAAGGAAGGGGGGTGGGGGGAGAAGGGGAAGGAAGGGGGTGGGGGGAGAAGGGGGTGGGGGGAGAAGGGGGAAGGGGAAGGGGGTGGGGGGAGAAGGGGAAGGAAGGGGGTGGGGGGAGAAGGGGAAGGAAGGGGGGTGGGGGGAGAGGGGCTGGGGTGGGGGGGGAAGGGGAAAGAAGGGGGTGGGGGGAGGACGGGGAAAGGAAGGGGGTGGGGGGAGACGGGGAAGGAAGGGGGTGGGGGGAGAAGGGGAAGGACGGGGGTGGGGACGAAGGGGAAGGAAGGGGGTGGGGGAGCGAAGGGGAAGGAAGGGGGTGGGGGGCGAAGGGGAAGGAAAGGGGGTGGGGGGCGAAGGGGAAGGAAGGGGGTGGGGGGGCGAAGGGGAAGGAAGGGGGTGGGGGGCGAAGGGGAAGGAAGGGGGTGGGGGGCGAAGGGGAAAGGAAGGGGGTGGGGGCGAGGGGAAGGAAGGGGGTGGGGGCGGGGGGGGTGGGGGGAGAAGGGGAAGGAAGGGGGTGGGGGGAGAAGGGGATGGAAGGGGGTGGGGGGAGAAGGGGAAGGAAGGGGGTGGGGAGAAGGGGGAGGGGGGAGAGGGGGGGAGGGGGGAGAAGGGGGGGAGGGGGGAGAGGGGGGGAGGGGGGAGAAGGGGGGGGAGGGGGGAGAAGGGGGGAGGGGGGAGAAGGGGGGAGGGGGGAGAAGGGGGGGGAAGGGGGGAGAGGGGGGAGAGGGGGGGAGGGGGGAGAAGGGGGAGAGGGGGAGGGGGGGAGTGGTGGGAGGGGGGAGTGGTGGGGAGGGGGAGGGGCGGGAGAGGAAGGGGGACGGGGGGAGGAGGGGGGGCGGGGGAGGGGGGGCGGGGGGGGGGGGCGGAGGGGTTTGGAGGGGCGGAGGGGTTTGGAGGGGAGGAGGGGAGGGGGTGGAGGAGGGGGGAGGGGGGGAGGGGTGGGGAGGGGGGAGGTGGGGGAGGGAAGAGGAAAGGAAGGGGGAGGGGGGAGAAGGGGAAGGAAGGGGGAGGGGGGAGAAGGGGAAGGAAGGGGGAGGGGGGAGAAGGGGAAGGAAGGGGGAGGGGGGAGAAGGGGAAGGAAGGGGGAGGGGGAGAAGGGGAGGGAGGGGGGAGGGGGGAGAAGGGAAGGAAGCGGGAGGGGGGAGAAGGGGAAGGAAGCGGGAGGGGGGAGAAGGGGAAGGAAGGGGGAGGGGGGAGAAGGGGAAGGAAGGGGGAGGGGGGAGAAGGGGAAGGAAGGGGGAGGGGGGAGATGGGCGAACGGAGGGGGAAGTCAAGAAAAATCCCAGGCTCCCAGCCGCAAGTGTTGGACAGGTGAAGGAGAAGCAGTTTAGGCAGCCTGGTCCGATTGATCATGTAGAAGGGAAGGTTTCAGATTCTAAGGACACTGGGATAAGTTGTGGGTGAACCAGTACAGATGGGTCAGGCTGAACCTGTATCTGAACAGAGCTGGTCAGTAAAGCAGTGGAGGAGCTGAAATCACTGGTACAGAAGGAGGGCTTGTCCGGAAACGGGGACTACAAACAGCTGGGAAAAGTAACAACAGAATAAATTAAGATGTCATTTTGGGAATCACACTTTAGGAAGGTCAAGGGCATGGGGGAGATTTATCAAATGATGCCAGGGATGAGGAACTTCAGGTTTGTGGAGAGACTACGGAAGCTAGCATTGTTCTCTTTAGAATGGAAATGGTTAAGGAGACCTTGCGAGCGTGTTCAAAATTATGATGGGCATTGATAGAGTATAAATTGGGAGAAACTGTTTCCACTAGCAGGTGGATCTGTGAGCACAGGATACAGATTGAAGTAATTTGGCAAAAGAACCAGAAGGAAGATGAGGTTTTTTTTTAATGTAGAGAGTTTTGATGATCTGGACTGCATTGTGTGACAAGAGTCCAGTGTTTCACAGACTATAGCCCAGTGTAGCACCATGAAGAGTTTTTCCTTTGTGCTGGACAAGTGTGAAGTGAGCCTGACTCATCATTCTGGCTTTGTGGGTGTCAGCCACGCACAAGGGTGGAGGTAGTGGCACAAAGTGCCCCTTGTGTGAAGGAAATGAAACACCACTTCCAGGTGCTGGTGTGTTTCTCTGAAAGCACGAGTGTGGAAGTGTTTTGATAATGTTGTCCGAGTGCTGTAAACACATCACTTACTCTTTCTCGCTCTCTGGTGTCGACACCACGCTCCCCGAGGCACGTGATTCCTGGGGGGGGGGGGGGAAAACATTCATGTCACCGCTTAAAAAAAAGAACGCTGCGTTGAAATTACAGGATGACTTTAATAAATGTGTTGCGTTCCTGGAAACCGTCCAGGAGGATTTGAAGGGGAGCCGTACTCACTGAAGTCTCGGGCAGCAGCTGTGGTGACGGTGGATTGGCAACTGAGCCTCCCTAAAATCAGAACACATGGAGTCATTGTAAATCAGTAAAACGTGGCAGTTTTCATTCCAAAATGATCACAGCCAGAGTCGAGAGCAAAAACAGGGTAGAATGAGCGGAGCTGCTGCATCCTGTTTATCAAAGAGACAAAACAAGTCTGAAAACTTAATTACAGGGAAAGAATCTTTCAAAATGAGAGAGAGTAAAGATCTCTCATTGCCGGACTGAGTGGATCTAAATCTTGGATTTAACCCTGCATCAGATTCTTCACTTTAACGGCTGCCAACACGACTAGCATTTGAAAACACTCACTCGGAAATACAGGCGCGACAACCAGATACATGCTGAGTCCAACACTGTCCATCACGATGCCCATCCCCCACACTCCTCGGAAAAAGACTTGCATTTTGTACAGCACTTTCCATGTCCTAAGAGCCTCTCAAATGCTTTACAACCAATGACGTACTTTTGAAGTGTATTCACTAGTGGAATGTGGGGACGTAGTGACAATATGCACAGCAAGCTCCCAGATGCAGCAATTGGGTCCTTCCATTGCATCCCTCCAGTCCAGGAGGTGGCCATTCGGCCCATCGAGTCTGCACCAACTCTCTGACAGACAGCCTTACCCAGGCCCTCTCCCCTGTCCTATCCCTGTAACCCCACACATTTACTGTGGCTAATCCACCTAGCCTACCTATCTTTGATTTGATTTGATATATTGTCATAGGTATTATCATACAGTCAAAAGTATTGTTTCTTGCGTGCTATACAGACAAAGCATACCGTTCATAGAGAAGGAAAGGAGAGAATGCAGAATGTAGTCTTACAGTCATAGCTAGGGTATCTTGGCTATCACAGCTATCTTGAGACACCAAGGGACAATTTACCATGGCCAATCCACCTAACCTGCACTTCTTTGGATTGAGAGGGGAAACCAGAGCACCTGGAGGAAACCCACACAGACATGGGGAGAACATGCAAACTCTCCACAGATAGGGACCCAAGTCTGGAATTGAACCCAGGTCCCTGGCTGTGAGGCAGCAGATACCAGATAATCTGTTTCAGTGATGTCGGTTAAGGGATAAATATTAGCCAGTGCACAGGGGCGACCTCATCTCCTCACCTTCAAATCATGCCAGGACCTTTTTTTGTGTTCACCTGAGGGAGCAGACAAGGCCTCAGTTCAACAACGCACTTGAAAGTCGGCACCTCCCTCAGAGAGGTGTTCGCTTACTTTCAGAAAGAAATTAGTACAAAGTTAATTGGGGTAATCCTGTGTGAAAGATGATTTCCTTCAACTCTGCTGGAAACAGTGAGGCAACACCGGCAACCTACATAGCCAACCAGATGAGCAGTGCAGGGGGGTCAATATTCGTCAGAAGGATGTGGAAAGAAGCAAGCGGCAGCTGGAATTTAATTGAGCGATGTAACAGGACTGCGACAGGAAACAGGAAATGTGTGCAACTATTGAGAAGCCATAGCAATAGATGGAACAGGAAAGGGATGGGGATGGGGATGTGATTACTGGCCCTCTATTTGCAGCTTTCGCTGAATGTCGGTGTTTGGATCCAGAATCCACTTTGTACACATTTGTCCAGATGTGAGATGGAAGGAGAGGCTGGATAGGCTGGGATTTTTTTCTGCTGGAGCATAGGAAGATGAAGGGTGACCTTATAAAATCATGAGAGGCATAGAGAAGGTCAAAAGCCAAGGTCTTTTCCCCAGGGTAAGGGAGCCCAAAGCTAAAGGGCATAGGTTTAAGTTGAGAGGGGAAAGATTTAAAAGGGACTTGAGGGGCAACCTTTTCACACAGAAGGTGGTGCGTGTATGGAATGAGCTGCCAGAGGAGGTGGTAGAGGCGGGTACAATTACAACACTTAAAAGACATTTGGACAGGTACATGGATAGGACAGGTTTAGAGGGATATGGGCCAAACGCAGGCAAATGGGACTAGTTCAGTTTAGGAAACCTGGTCGGCATGGACGGGTTGGGACAAAAGGACTGTTTCTGTGCTGTATATCTCTATGACTCTATGTCAAATTTGTCTCACTCTGGATCAGAAAGTTATCGGTTCCATCCCTACTCCAGGGATTTAAGCACAAAGTTTTCGCTAAAACCTCAGTGCTTTGGGAACATGTACAAACTATTAAGATGCTGGAAGCTTGTAAAGTGCAGACATTGACTTCCAAAAATCCAGTGCTTTCCAACCTGCGTGCCAGTCAATGTCTCCTGTTTAAGCGAGTCCTGCGGTCTAAACTTTCAAGATGCGTTTGCGACAGCCGTTTAATTATTCAACGCTGGCCAGGAAGTGCCCTCCAGCACGATGGTCTGCATATGAATCCTCATTGCAATTTCGGATGAGGCATATACTTTTGAAAAATGAAAATACTGCAGAAGGAGTAAAAGCAAAATACTGTGGAGGCTGGAAATCTGAAATAAAAACAGAAAATGCTGGAAATACTTGGAATCATGTGGTGGGAGGGGGAGAAATAGTTACTTCAGAATCCCGAGAAAAGATATTAACACTGTATCTCACTCGCAGATAGTGCCTGGCCTGAGTAGCTTCACCCTTTTCTGATTCTATAGCATACAATACTTGGCTCTCTTTAAACTCACTATGTAAAGGGAAAAAGCTTGTATCAATGTTTGCATATATCTGTGGGATTTTCACTCCAATATGCTGGGGAACAGGGCATGACATACATTTGAAAAGTTATCTCATTCCGTCATGGTGTCCGAAGGCCAGCTCAGCTTCAGAAAACACTGAACCAGTCTTAAAGCTGTGTAGTGTCTCGGCAAGTTATTTATTAGTGTAAGCTGCTGCTCCTGCAGCACTGAAATATTCTCAAGTTTCCTGAGTGGGTTTGCACCCGCAGCCTTCTGATCCAGAGTGAGAATGAATGAGACTGACATCGATTCCCGGCTTGGCTCACTGTCTGTGTGGAGTTTGCACATTCTTCTCGTGCCTGCGTGGGTTTCCTCCGGGTGCTCCGGTTTCCTCCCACAGTCCAAAGATGTGCGGGTTAGGTTGATTGGCCATGCTAAATTGCCCCTCAATATCGTGGGATGTGTAGATTAGAGGGATTAGCTGGGTAAATATGTGGAGTTACGGAGACAGGGCCTGGGTGGGATTGTTGTCGGTGCAGACTCGATGGACCGAATGGCCTCCCTTCTGCACAGTAGGGATTCTATGATCTGGGCAAAGGTGGCCACACTGAATTCTGGATCAGCAAAAGTTGCAACACCACTGGCATCAGCTGTGACCAAAGTGGATAACACTCTTGTCTCTGAGCCAGAAGGTTGTGGTTACAAGCCCCAACAAATTTAGGTTGGCACTCCTGTGCTGCACCATCAGAGTGTCATTTTTCCGATGAGACGCTGAACTGAGCCTCGTCTGTCCTCTTGGGTGGACATTGGAGGGAAAATAAACTTTATTTATAAGTTACAAGTAAGGCTTATATTAACACTGCAATTAAGTTACTGTGAAATTCCCCTAGTCGCCGCTCTCCGGCGCTTGTTCGGGTCAATGCACCTAACCAGCACGTTTTTCATAATGTGGGAGGAAACCGGAGCACCCAGAGGAAACCCATGCAGATACGGGGAGAATGTGCAAACTCCAGACAGACAGTGACCCAAGCCGGGAATCGAACCCGGATCCCAGGCGCTGTGAGGCAGCAGTGCTAACCACTGTACCACTGTGGAGGTAGTAGCACAGTGGTATTGTCGCTGGACTAGTAATCCAGAGACCTAGGTTCGAATCCCATCAGGGCAGATGGTGAAATCTAAAATCAATAAAGAAACCTGGAATTAAAAGTCTAATGATGGCCATGAAACCACTGTCGATTGGCGTAAAAATCCATGTCTTTTAGGGTCCTTCCCTGGTCTGGCCTACATGTGACTCCACATCCACAGCAATGAGGTTGACTCTTAAATGCCCTCAGGGATGGGCAATAAGTGCTGGCCCAGCCAGCGACGCCCACATCCATGAATAAAAAAAATAAATAATCCTGCTATCAAAATTCCTACGTCTTTCCTGTTTTCCTTTATACATATTTTGCTTGATATTGATCGTATCCCCAGGCACTGTTCCGTAATGCAGTTACACAGTGGTATGTCGTCCCCTACATTATATTTTCAAATAAAATTGTATCTGGCCTCAGTCAGGATATAGCAGGCCTGAGAATGAACTGTGTCTGGCATCTATACCATACCCATTTACGTCGAGTAGGCCTAGTAGCTACTGCACTTTAAGAACAATCCTTGGTACCTAAAACCTTTTTGGTGAGGCGTGCATTGGCACTGTACAAACACAAAACTTGTATCTTTCTTTAAATCTATTGCTTCAGCCAGAATAAGCCAGAGAGGAAACAGGGAGCTGTTTCCCTGATTAAGGTAATTAGCGCTGACAGATTGAGTTTGACTAGTGAAATTAGGACTATACCATTGCACATAGGTGGTCAAGAAGAGCTCGCAGTGCTAGCAAATTGCTAACTTCACACATGTATTATCCGGGCCTACAATACATATCTGATATAAGGAAACAATATACAGATACAGAAACAAAGATGTATAAACAAACACATGTACACATACATGTAAATAAATATACACTCACAAACACAGATATAAACACATACATACAAAGCACATACAACATAAAGACATGGAGTTGTTGTAGGATTTTGGTGAGGCCACAGTTAGAGTACTGTGTGTAGTTCTGGCCGCCACATTATCGGAAGGATGTGATTGCACTGGAGGGGGTGCAGAGGAGATTCACCAGGATGCTGCCTGGGATGGAACATTTAAGTTCTGAAAAGAGGTTTGGTCGGCTTGGGTTGTTTTCATTGGAGCAGAGAAGACTGAGGGGTGACCTGATCGAGCTGTACAAGATTATGAGAGACATGGGCAGAGTGAATAAGGAGCAGCTGTTCCCCTTAGTTGAAGGGTCAGTCACAAGGGGACATAGCTTCAAGGTGAGGGTTAGGAGGTTTGGGGGTGGGGGGGGTGTGAGGAAAAACCATTTTACCCAGAGGGTGGTGACGGGCGGGAATGTACTGCCCGAGAGGGTGGTAGAGACAGGATGCCTCACATTCTTTGAAAAGTACCTGGATGAGCACTTGGCACATCATATCACTCAGGGCTATGGGCCAAGTGGTGGTAAATGGGATGAGGTAGGAATTCAGGTGTTTCTCATGTGCCGGTGTTGATTCGATGGGGCCTCTTCTGCGCTGTATGATTCTACAATTAATCTGTATACATGTATACGATTTATAGCTTTGAGTAAACTTACTGGGCTACAAAGCAAAAAGACAAGAAGCACACGTTTGTGTTAGAAAGTGTAGGCAGGGTAACAGGAAGAACAACGTAAATCAGGGCTCATGTTGAATATTTATATGCATTACCTCACTCTCACAAACTTGGCCTAGTTGAAAGTTTCATAGCCACAACTCACAGCTCGCACACACGGCAGCTATTCAGCCATGACAGCCACACACTTGCTGCACATCGCATGGCACTCACTGACACACTTCTCTCTTGCAGGAGAAGGTGGTGTGTAACAGCAAATGGTATTGTTTTTAAAATCAGAGGAGGAAAGTACAGCTGTATCTTTGATCTGGTCAGCTTCCTGAAAAAGCTTTAATTGTGTAGATTTTATTTAGAAGAAACTTTTAGATTCAACAAGGTATTTTAACTTGAAAAATAATTGTAAGTTGATCCCCAGAGAGGAGGAACCCTGGGAAATGGTATTGGCGAGATCCGCTTGCAGGGTGGAAAGGACTGATGGTCAGGATGTCTTCATACCTAATCTTCCTCTCTCATCTCTCAATTTTGTCTGAGCGATGGTGAAGATAGCCGCAGATAGTGTCAGCACTTCTTACTTTCACAGAATTGTTAGGACGTGGAAGGAGGCCATTTGGCCCATCATGTCTGCACCGGCCCTCCAAACAAGCATCATTACTTAGTGCCATTCCCCTGCCTTTTCCACATACCCCTGCACATTGGTAAACACTGAATGGCCTCTTGAATGCATTGATTAAACCAGCCTCCACCACACACTCAGGCAGTGCATTCCAGACCCCAACCACTCGCTGGGTGAAAAAGCTTTTTCTCACATCACTTTGCTTCTTTTGCAAATTGCTTTAAACCTGTGCCCTCTCGTTCCTTCTGAGTGGGAACAGTTTCTCGCCATCTACTCTGTCCGACCCCTTCATGATCTTGAACAACTCCACCGAATCTCCTCTCAGCCTTCTTCTCTCTAAGGAGAACAGTCCCAACCTCTCCAATCTATCTTCATAACTGAAATTTCTCATCTCTGGAACCATTCTTGTAAACCTCTCCTGTAGTTGAAATGGTTGGCGGATTTCAGTCACAACTAAATGACTGAAGCAAAGATTTTGGGTCTTGATGAAGTTGAAGTAATTGATCCAGAAGGACCTTGACAACCTCCTGTTGAGAGCCCTTCTCCCTATCTTCCACCCTCTCATTAGCCTATCACTCAATTTCAAAAGGAGGACCTACCAGGCCACCGATGTCTAGACGCAACTTGTTTCAGCCCAGGCTTTTAAACCACTAATGGAGTACTTCAGCACCACTCAAACCACACGCTATAGACAAATGAAACGTCACTTGTCTATAGTAAGGTTAAGAGCGCGGAGGTTGGAGGACGGCTTTGAAATCAGCACTGCCTACTGATTGACATCATAACCTGTCAACTCTATACGTTGCCAGCAGTAGACAGGGTTGCTCATGCAAACTACTGGAACAAGATTGGCATCTGGCACACTGGCAGATATGCACATACATCTCCGAGAGCACTTTTGAGCACGAGGAGATTGATTACTACCCAAAGAAAAGGTCATTTTCTTCTCCCCGCACCTGCACTCCCCCCCCCCCCAACCCCACTCCATGGAATTATGAAGTGAATATCTCATTATTTTCTCACTGCTGGTTCCGGTCCCTAGCTAATATCTCATTATTTTCTCACTGCTGGTTCCGGTCCCTAGCTGTTGTGCTGGCTGACATAATACTGCAAAAGCGATTAATTGATTATGAGCTACTTTCAGACCACCGCCCTCCCACTCCCCAGGGTTCACTGGAGACTTTATAAATTCTCTCTGTCTATCTCTGAACCCACCATGCAGTATAAATAAGAACAGTGAACTGGTGATAGTGGAGAATTGGTGTGGGAGGGGTCAGTGCAAATCAAGCAGATAATAAATTATTTGCTATTTAATTTGAAGCCTAATGAACGTTTCATTCTGGGGCCATCAAATAAGATTGAATTTACTGCATTGCAATGTTCTCCTGGTAAGTAAAGTCACCAGATGCTGCTCTGCCATTTGAGACTGGTGGTGAGTAAACCTGAGGATCACCACACCTCAGGCGAGGGGCAAAGTTGAGAAGACGAGGCCTTCTGAATAACCTCAGCCGGGACGGGAATTGAACCCGCGCTGTTGGCATCACTCTGCATCATTAACCAGCCGTCCAGCCAACTGAGCTAACTGACTTCTCCTGGTACTGGCTTGCAGATATCCTTCAACTAACATCATTAAAGGCAGATGATATGGTCTCTTACTTCATTTATTTATGGGATCTAATTGCGTGGAAATTGGCTGCCATGTTTCCTACATTACATCAGTGACTGTGCTTAAAGTACCTCATGATTGTGAAGTGGTCTTAGGTGATCTGAAGTCAGGAAAGGGGCTTTACAAATGCAAGTTCCTTTTTTTACTTGCCCAGAGGTACGCAGAGGAGGAGGGAGTTTCCTTACCAGTTCAAGGTCCTCCGAGACTCTGAGAGTGCACAGCTCTTCCATCCGTTCTGGCACATCACTGAGACAGGTGTTGTAGTATTCCGTGTACTCCTGAGCCAGGTCATCGATGTTTCCCAATGATCCATCCTTTATAGGGGAGAAAAGGAGACAGCATGGTATTAACATTGGGTTTAACAAGAGGGGAGGAGAACCCAACATCCCTCAATCTAATCACCCGATATCTGACGTACTTGAAGCAAATCTGACTGCCTTGGTGAATAAGTGTTTCTCCAGCCTTCTTTCTGTTTGCAAATGGACAGAGTCAGCTGTAGCGCAGCCTGTAGTACTCTTGCCACTGAAGGACATGGGTTCAATTATCTCCAGAAATTTGAGCCCATTATCAGGTTGACACTCCAGTACACGACTGAGAGAGCACTGCACAGTCGGAGGTGCCATATTTTGGACAAGAGGTAGCTAACTTTTAACTATCTTCTCTGAAGTAAGTGACCGAGTAACTCATTTGTATATAAAAAAAACAAGCAGGAACGTACGAAGCCTGCTCAGCCAAGTCAAGGAGGATCATGTTTGACCATCCACTTCCCCACCCTGTCCCTCGATTCCCTTTGTGTCCAAACTCCACCAATTTCAGCCTGAACATACTCAGCGGCTGAGATTCCATGAATCTCTGGGGTAGAATTTTTCTAAGATTCATAACCCACTAAGTGAACAAATTGCTCCTCATCTCAGTTGCAAAAGATCAACTCCTCATCCAGAGTCTATGAACCAGCTCCAAACTCTTCAGCTCGAGGAAATAGCCTTTCAGCTACAAGTCCTCCAAGAATTCTATACATTTTAATTTGATCAATTTTCATTCCCGTAAACTTCAGAGATTATAGAGTATAGAGAATATCAATCTCTCCTTATAACCCAGCCCTCTCTCCATAGGAATCAATCCAGTTTAATTGCATCCCCTCGAAGGCAAGTCTATTGATCCCTAGGTACAGAAACCAAAATTGGACACAGTACTCCTGGTGTGACCTTGCCATGGGCCTATATAATTGCAGCAAGACTTCCTTATGCTTATACTGCATTTCCCTTCCAATACAGGTGGACATACTATTTCCTTTCCTAAACTCTTGCTCCACTTGCATGTTAACTTTGTGACTCATGTACAAGGGTAACCAAATCCCTCAGAAAAGCAAAATTCTTCCTCAATCATTCACGGGATTAGGCTGTTGCAGACAAGACCAGTATTTATTGTCCATCCCTAATTGCCCTTGAGAAGATGCCGGTTACATGCCTGCATGAACCATTACTGTCTATGTGGTATACGGAGTGCAGAATTCTTACTCAGCAATAATGAAGAAAAGGCAATATATTTCTAATTCAGGATGATGTTCGACTCGGAGGAGAATCTAGAGGCGACGTTTCTACATGCCTCCTGCTCACTTCTTTCCAGTGGTGGAGGTCGTGGGTTTGGGGATGATAATGGGTTGTTGTAGTTTTTCTGATGGCACACACTGAAGCCACATTGTTACAGTAGTGGAGACAGTGAACATTTAAGATGATGGATAGGGGTGCCGGTCAAGTGTGTTGCTTTTGTCCTGGAAGGTGTTGAGCTTCTCAAGTATTGCTGGAACTGCACATCACAATCCTAACTTATGCCTTATAGAGAATTAAGGGTATGATGACATAATGGTTATGTTAGTGGACTAGTAATCCAGACCCCTTGATTCATTATCCAGAGACACAAGTTCAAATTCCACATGGAAGCTGGGGAATTTAAATTAAATTAAATTAACTCCAGAATAAAAGGCTAGCATTGATAATGGTGAGCAGGTCATGAAACTACCAGATTGCCAGAAAATCCCATATAGCCAAATGGCTCACTAATGTCCTGTAGGAAAGGAAATCTGCTTTCCTCACATAGTTTGGCCGATTATGTGACTCTAGACCCACAGCAATGTGGTTTGCATCTTAACTGCTCTCTGAAATGGCCTCGCAAGCCACTCAAGTTGTAATAAAGATGTTGTGACTCCATCTTCTCAAGGTCAATTAATGCTGGCCTTGTCAGCAATGCACACACCCCTTGAATGAATAAAAACAAACATTGATGGTAGGGGATTTTACAATAGTAACACTATTGAATGTCATGGGGAGGTGGTTAGACTCTCTCTTATTGGAGATGATCAATGCCTGGCACTTGCCCCTTGCCAGCCCAAGCCTGGATGTTGGCCAGGTCTTGCTGCATGTGGGCTCTGACTGCTTCATTATCTGAGGATTTGGAAATGAAATTGAACAATTTGAGATCAGGGAACATCCACGTCTCTGACTTTATGATGGAGGGGAGGTCATTGATGAAGCAGCTGAAGATGACTGAGTGTAGGATACTGCCCTGGGGCACTCCCACAGCAATATCCTGAGGCTGAAACAATTGGCCTCCAACAACTATAATCATCTTCCTTTGTGCTAGGCAGATTCCAGTTATAGAAACATAGAGAATAGTTACAGGAGTAGGCCATTCAGCCCTTCGAGCCTGTATCACCATTCAATATGATCATGCACTTTCAGTATCCCACTCCTGCTTTCTCTCCCTGCCCCTTGATCTCTTTAGCCGCAAGGGCCACGTCCAGCTCCCTCTTGAACATATCTAATGAACTGGCCCCTACAGCTCTCTGTGGTAGAGAATTCCACAGGTTCACAACTCTCTGAGTGAAGAAGTTCTTCCTCATCTCAGTCCTGAATGGCTTACCCCTTATTCTTAGACTGTGAACTCTCGTTCTGGACTTCCCCAACATTGGGAATATTCTTCCTACATCTAGCCTGTCCAGTCTTACCAGGATTTTATATGTTTCAATGAGATCCCCTCTCATTCTTCTAAATTCCAGTCAGTACAAGCTCAGTCAATCCAGCCTCTCTTTATATATCAGTCCTACCATTCCAGGAATCAGTCTGGTGAACCTTCGCTGGACTCCCTCAACAGCAAGAATGTCCTTCCTCAGACTAGGAGGCCAAAACTGCACACAAAACTCAAGGTGTGGCCTCACCAAAGCCCTATATGACTGCAGCAAGACATCCTTACTCCTATACTCAAATCCTCTTGCTATGAAGGCAAGCATGCCATTAGCTTTCCTCATCACCTGCTGTACCTGCATGCCAATCTTCAGCGACTGTTTCACCATGATACCCAGGTCAGATTGCACCTCCCCTTTTCCTAAACTGCACCATTCAGATAATAACATTCCTTCCTGTTTTTTTCCACCAAAGTGCATAACCTCACATTTATCCACATTATATTACATTTGCCAAGTATTTGCCCAATGTCCAAGTAGGCCTGCAGTCTCTTAACATCCTCCTCACAGCACACACAGCCACCCAGCTTAGTGTCGTCTGCAAATTTGGAGATATTGCATGCAATTCCTTCATCCAAACCATTCATGTATATTGTGAATAGCTGGGATTCCCAGCACTGAACCCTGCGGTACCCCACTAGTCACTGCCTGCCATTCTGAAAATGACCTGTTTATTCCCACTCTGTCTCCTGTCTGCCAACTAGTCAATACATTACTCCCAATACCTTTTTGCTCACTAATCTCTTGTGTGCACCTTGTCAAATGCCTTTTGAAAGTCCAGATACACAACATCCACTGGTTCACCCTTGTCCACTCTACTGGTCACCTCCTCAAACAATTCCAGAAGATTTGTCAAGCACGATTTCCCTTATCCTGTCACCGCTTTCCAAATGCTCAGTTATTGCATCCTTAATAATTGACTCCAGCATTTTCCCCACCACCGATGTCAGGCCAACCGGTCTATAATTCCCAGTTTTCTCTCTCCCTCCTTATTTAAAAGGTGGAGTTACATTAGCTAAGGAGAGTTTCACCTCAAATCTCCACTGACTTCAATTTTACTGGGGGCTCCTTTAGCTTCACAATCTGTCGAATGATGCCACTGATCAAGGGCAATTGTCTTCCCTCAATCGAGAATTCAACTCTTTTGTCCACATATGGGTCAAGGCTGTCCCAAATGTGGATAAATGTTCCTACTGAGACCTAAAACTGAACAGTGATGAGCAGCTTTTTGAGATCATTAACTGCTTGCTAGCACTGTCTACAACACAATTGCATTGTTTTGTTTTTGACTGAAAGTAAACTGTTGGGGCTCCAGTTGGATTTGTCCTGCTTTTTGTGAACAGGATGCACCTTAGCATTTTCAATTTTGTCAGGAAGTCGCCAGTGTTCCAGCTATACTTCATTTTTATCATTTGCCTTCTGAGTCGCTTGCTGTTTCTGTATTTATGTGGCATTTCCATGGCAATATGATAGGTAAGGTCAGTTATGACGGGGCAGCATTGGAACACAGATCCACAATGGGTCCAAAAGGAGTTATGCTCTGGCACTTGATGCTCTCTGGCATATTCTTCTCTTTGCTGCAGTCAGACACTTTCAGTTCATCTACAGGGGGCGGCTACTTACAAACCAGAACTTACTGTTCAACCATGCCCAACTGAGTGCCAAGACCAAGGTGCGCCCAGTCACCATCTGAGAGTTGCTATGTGCCAATGATGCTGCACTCGCATTCTATTCTCCCCTTCAGGGAGAAATGGAGAGTCAATGCATGTCAACGGTTGGTTTGACCATCAGCATCAGGAACACAATGTAATGATCCATAGCGCCATCCATCAGCATTGACAATGTGACAAAGGAGGTGTTGATGATAGCTTCACAAATCTAGGCTCCAGAATCACCAGCAATCTGTCGCTTGATGCTGAAATCAACACCCACATCACAAAAGTTGAAACTGTTACGTCCAGGCTGAGTAAGAGACTGTGGAACAGCAGCAACCTGATTGAGAATACTAAACTCTAAGTGTACGAAGCCTGTGTCAGTGGTTAGCACTGCTGCCTCACAGTGCCAGGGACCCAGGCTCAATTCCCGACTTGGGTCACAGTCTGTGTGGAGTCTGCACATTCTCCCCGTGTCTGTGTGGGTTTCCTCCGGGTGCTCCGGTTTCCTCCCACACTCCGAAAGATGTGCTGGTTAGGTGCGTTGGCCACGCTAAATTCTTCCTCAGTGTACCCGAACAGGCGCCGGAGTGTGGTGACTAGGGGATTTTCACAGTAACTTCATTGCAGTGTTAATGTAAGCCTACTTGTGACACTGATAAAAAATAATAATAGTGGCAAAAGTCAGGAAAAGATACTAGGCAGGAGAAAAGATTGAAAAGTTTCCACCTTTGCTGTCTCAGCTGTGTCCTCGGAATCTCTTGGTAAGACAAGGTCACCAATTCAGAGGCCCTAGAATGTGCTAATTCAATCAGCATACACAGATTAATAAACCAACGTATCTGCGCTGGCTCAACTATGTTCATCAATCAGATGGATGATGGTCATATACCCAAAGTCCTTCTGCACAATGCACTGGTTCATGACTTTCTGGATGTCCATATTCCCACTACAAGGACACTGCAAATAAGATATGAAGGATGTCCACAGATGTGCCGGTTAGGTGGATTGGCCATAGTAAATTATCCCTTAGTGATCCAAGATGTGTAGGTTAGATGGATTAGCCATAATAAATGTGTGGGGTTATGGGGGATAGGGCGGGGGTTAGGGCCTGGGTGGGATGCTCTTCCGAGAGTCAGCGCAGAACTGATAGGCCAAATGGTCTCTTTTGAATGGCACAAATCAACATCAGCAACTAGGAGACAGCTGCTGAAGGCTGTGTCCTCTGGAGGCTGACTGTTCCGGGACATTGGAAGAGATGAGGAAAAACACTTTGGAGGAAATAATAACAAATGGGATTACTATCTCAATGGAAACAAATTAAAACATGCTACCGTGCAAAGGGACCTGGGGGTCCTTGTGCATGAGACGCAAAAGCCCAGTCTGCAGGTACAACAGGTGATCAAGAAGGCAAATGGGATGTTGGCCTATATTGCGAGGGGGATAGAATATAAAAGCAGGGATGTCTTGATGCACCTGTACAGGGCATTGGTGAGGCCGCAGCTGGAATACTGTGTGCAGTATTGGTCCCCTTATATGAGGAAGGATATATTGGCATTGGAGGGAGTGCAGAGAAGGTTCACCAGGTTGATACCGGAGATGAGGGGTTTGGATTATGAGGAGAGGCTGAGGAGATTGGGTTTGTACTCGTTGGAGTTTAGAAGGATGAGGGGGGATCTTATGGAGACTTATAAGATAATGCGGGGGCTGGATAGGGTGGAGGCGGAGAGATTCTTTCCACTTAGTAAGGAAGTTAAAACTAGAGGACACAGCCTCAAAATAAAGGGGGGTCGGTTTAAGACAGAGTTGAGGAGGAACTTCTTCTCCCAGAGGGTGGTGAATCTCTGGAATTCTCTGCCCACTGAGGTGGTGGAGGCTACCTCGCTGAATATGTTTAAAGCGCGGATGGATGGATTCCTGATCGGTAAGGGAATTAAGGGTTATGGGGATCAGGCGGGTAAGTGGTACTGATCCACGTCAGATCAGCCATGATCTTATTGAATGGCGGGGCAGGCTCGAGGGGCTAGATGGCCTACTCCTGCTCCTATTTCTTATGTTCTTATGTAAAACGGAAAGCACAGCTGACTGCAAAGAGGGCCCCAAGAAAACTGAGACCAGCGAATCTTGCAAAATCTCAGCCCACTGTCTTTTACTGCAGTAAATGCAGCAGGGACTTTCTGAGCCACACCAGGTAGTGTTTGACATAGAGTTTACCACCAAGGCACAATTGCTTGTCTCATGAGACGGAAGGTTGCTGAAGACGATTTGTGCGTTACCTATGATTCATGTGCAAGGACACTCAAATTCCTCTGAATCTCAACATTTACAATTTTAATAGTCATTTGGTCGTCCGGAACTTGAGTATTGCTAAAAACGACACAATTTATGCAGATCAGTTAACACATTCTCCATGGCAACACCTTGACCAATTAAGGGTCCGCTTGCCAACCATGCAGTATAAATTGTTGTTCCCTTTGCACATTGTCCTGATGAGTGCAAGGCCAAAAGCTTCAACAGCACATACCTTTTTTCAGTAATACTCAAGTTATTTACTATTCTCTCACTTTTAAAAAAATATTCTAGCTTTCCCTTCATCCCACCAAAGTGGATCATTTCCTACATCCCCAAATTAAATTCCAACTGCTACCTTCTTGGCCTGTTTAACCTGTATATATATCTCTTCATGCCCTCCACACAGTTCGTTTTCTCTGCCTAGTTTTGTATCATCAGTAAGGTTGAATACATTACACTTGGTTCACTCATCATTTACATAGATTGTAAATAGCTGAGGTTCAGGCACTTCCAGCACCCACATGTTACAGACTGCCATCCCCAAAATGGCACACATTTTACTGTGATTTGCAATAAGTGCCAGTGCAGCCAGAGACAGCCACAATCTGAAAATATATATTTTTAAAAATCAACATAGAAAATAGAAGCAGGAGTAGGCCATTCGGCCCTTCGAGCCTGCTCCTCCATTCTTTTTGAACATGGCTGATCATCAAATTCAATATCCTGATCCCACCTTTGATGATCAGTCATGGTCAAAATGAATGGCGGAGTAGGCTTGAAGGGCCGAATGGCCTACTACTTCTTTTATTCAATATGTTTCTATGTTCAGTTAAAAAAAAATTCATGTTGTGGACGTCACTGGCTACAAATTTTTTTTCAATAAAGACTCCACTTCGCCAAGTTGCTTCCACTAATACAAATCCAAGAAGAAATCACTTATCCTCCCCCACAAGACCTGATATACAGAAAATAATCCCAATTACTTAAAGCAAATCTAGAAATATAAAACTGCCTACATTTACAAAGTTACATTCTTTGTAAGTTTGCAAACTCCAAGCAAATTAGTTTACAATAATTCTTCAGAATGGTGAATGCATTCTACCATGATTGTTTCAAAGCGCCACAGCACAGCTGCTGTCCCTCCATTACATGCCCTTCGCCCCTTGGCAGACATATTCATTCTATTACAGACACAGCTGTGCATTCAGCTCAGCGAGTTGCCTCCAAGCAGCTTCGCCAGCAAACAGCAGGAAATAAACCAAAATAAGCAAATCATGGGAAACAAACTAGGATGGCGAAATCCACCCCAAGGTGCTGAGCATGCTGGATGTGGGTTGGCCAAAATCACAGCTATTGGGCTGAAGGCATGTGCTTCAGGACAAGCTGTCTAGAATAGCAACAGCACTGACGTTTAC
Organism: Mustelus asterias; assembly: GCF_964213995.1. Taxonomy (NCBI): domain Eukaryota; kingdom Metazoa; phylum Chordata; class Chondrichthyes; order Carcharhiniformes; family Triakidae; genus Mustelus; species Mustelus asterias. Next base: position 85,571,537 of record NC_135815.1, on the reverse strand, counting down.
TCAACCAAGTGGAAAACTGCCCAGGTATGTCCTATCCACAAGATGTGGAGATGCCGGCGTTGGACTGGGGTAAACACAGTAAGAGTTTTAACAACACCAAGTTAAAGTCCAACAGGTTTATTTGATAGCAAATAAACCTGTTGAATAAACCTGTTGAACAAAGAACAATACAGCACAGGAACAGGCCCTTCGGCCCTCCAAGCCCGTGCCGCTCCCTGGTCCAAACTAGACCATTCTTTTGTATCCCTCCATTCCCACTCCGTTCATATGGCTATCTAGATAAGTCTTAAACGTTCCCAGTGTGTCCGCCTCCACCACCTTGCCTGGCAGCGCATTCCAGGCCCCCACCACCCTCTGTGTAAAATATGTCCCTCTGATATCTGTGTTAAACCTCCCCCCCTTCACCTTGAACCTATGACCCCTCGTGAACGTCACCACCGACCTGGGGAAAAGCTTCCCACCGTTCACCCTATCTATGCCTTTCATAATTTTATACACCTCTATTAAGTCTCCCCTCATCCTCCGTCTTTCCAGGGAGAACAACCCCAGTTTACCCAATCTCTCCTCATAACTAAGCCCCTCCATACCAGGCAACATCCTGGTAAACCTCCTCTGTACTCTCTCCAAAGCCTCCACGTCCTTCTGGTAGTGTGGCGACCAGAACTGGACGCAGGATTCCAAATGCTGTTGAATAAACCTCTGAAAGCTAATGGCATTTGCTCCCAAATAAACTTGTTGGACTTTAACCTGGTGTTGTTAAAACTCTTACTCTATCCATAAGAAGCAGGACAAATCCTATCCAGCCAAATTACTGTCCCTCAGTCTATTCCCAATCATCAGCAAAGTGATACAAAGTGCTGTCAACAGTACAATGAAGTGGCACTTACTCACTAATACCTTGCTAACCAACGCTCAGTTTCAGGTTCTGCCAGGATCACTTGCTCCAGACCTTGTTACGGCCTTGGTCTAAACATGGATAGTTGAACTGAGTTGCAGAAATTAGGTGAAAGTGATTGCTCTTGACATTAAGGCAGCATTTGATCGACTGGGGCCTCAGTAAGACTCAAGTCTTTGGGAATCAGGGTGAAAACTCTCAACCACAGAGTCATACCCAGCAAAAAGCAAGTTTACTGTGGTGCTGGAGACCAATCACCTCAGTCTCAGGACGTTGCTGTAGGAGTTCCTGAAGGCAATGTCCCATATCCAACCCATCTTCAGCTGCTTCATCAACAACCCTTCCCTCCACCATCAGGTCATTGACAATCGCACATTGTTTAGCACCATCATCAAGTAATGAAGCACTCTGTGCCCACGTGCAATAAGACCTGGACAACATACATGCTCAGGCTGATAAGTGCCAAGTAACATTTGTGCCAGAGGATTGCTGGACAATTACTATCTTCAAATAGAGAACAAAAGCAAAATGTTGCGGATACTGGAAATCTGAAATTAGAACAGAAATTGCTGGAAATACTCAGCAGGTCAAGCAGCATCTGTAGAGAGAAACACTTTTGAGGTTATTGAAATGTTAACTTGATTTTTCTCTCCACTGCATGGTGCTGCCTGACCTGCTGAATATTTTCAACATTTTCTGTTCCTACAAAACAGCCTACCTGCCCTTAGCATCCAGTGACATTACCATCAGTCAACTCCTCACCATCAACATCTTGTGGGTAGGGGAGGGGGCATCATTGAATCATGGCCGAGAAACTTAACTGGACCAGCCACATAAATATAGGAACCACAAGAACACTAGTGGCTTTATGTCCCCCGCCCCCGCCAGGATAACTAACCAACTACAAGGTCCCTTCAGAAGTTAAGCATTTTGCAGCAAATGACTCACCTCCTGACTCCCTATCATCTTCAAGACATGAGGCAGGATTGTGATGGAATAACTTCCACTTCCCTGGTTGACAACACCAAGGACAATGAAGTTCACTTGATTGGCAGCTCATCAGCCAGCTTAAATCTTCACTCCTCCACCACTGGCACAGCGCTGCTGCAGTGTACACCATCTACAGGACGCACTCCAGCAACTTGCCAAGGTTTTTTTCAAAGCATTTTGTCAACCTGTCAGACACCTACAAGGACAAGGGCAGCAGGTTCATCGGAAGGCCACCACCTTTACGTTCCTTTTCAAGTTACACATCACCCAATTTGGAAATGCACCATTCCTTCATTGTCCCTGGGTAAAATTCACAAACTCCCAATCCGTTTGTAGTTATACTTGCGCCGCAAGGGCTGCAGTAGTTTGTGAAAGCCACCTACCACCATATTCCCAGTGTAATTAGGAATGGACAATAAATGCTGGCCTTACCAGTGATGCCCACATCCCATGTATGGTTAAAGAAACTACAAACGGTCGTGAATGTAGCCCAATCCATCACGCAAACCAGCCTCTCATCCAATGACTCTGTCTACACTTCCTGCTAACTCGCAAAAGCAACCAGCATAATCAAGGACCCCATGCACCCCGGACATTCTCTCTTCCACCTTCTTCCGTCGAGAAAAAGATACAAAGTCTGAGGTCACGTACCAGCCGACTCAATAACAGCTTCTTCCCTGCTGCCATCAGACTTTTGAATGGACCTACCTTGCACTAAGTTGACTTTCTCTACACCCGAGCTATGACTGTAACACCACATTCTGCACTCTCTCCTTTCCTTCTCTACGAACGGTATACTTTTTGTAGCATGCAAGAAACAACACTTTTCACTTTATACTAATACATGTGACAATAATAAATCAAACCAAAAAAATCTGGAGGGGTAATCTGATACATAATTAAAACGATGAAGGGTTCAACAGGGTAGACAAAGAGATGTTTCCATTTGTCAAGAGAGACCAGAGCTAAAAGCCAGAAACATAAAAAGGGACATTAAAAATCCAATTCAGAATTTAGAGCAACTTCTTCACTCGGAGAGCGGTGAGAATGTAGAACTTGCTGCCACATGGAAGCGTTAAGGTGAATAGTATGGATGCATTCAAGGGGAAGAAGTCAGGTAAGTACATGAGGGAGAAAGGAATAGAAATTTATGTTGATAAGGTGGGATGGGGGTAAGATGAGAGGATTTTTAGGAGCAGCATTAACACAAGCTGTTGGTGTGAATGATGTGTTTGCGTGCTGTGCGATTGGCCGGTTTTGGGAGAAAATTGATAAATGTATGCTACCTTTAACCCTTTACAGGACTTTCCACAAAAGCCACAATGGATCTTCTGTTCTTTGTTAGTGGCGATTATGGTTTTCAAGGTCGTGTCAATGGTGATAGCGAGGATGACTAAGGGGCATTTCTTTTGCATGCAACACAAAGTTACAGAGCAGGAATTGTGATGGCGCTGTTAAGGAGGGTTAAGAATTTAAGATGTTAAGGATCAGTAGAGCATCATCAAATAACCACAACATGGTTACAAGAGGGAGTAAAGTGTATTCTTAAAGTTTGAACCCGCTCACCGTCTTTTAGCTGCTTGTTACAAATTGTAAGAAGTCTCACAACACCAGGTTAAAGTCCAACAGGTTTATTTGGTAGCAAATACCATAAGCTTTCGGAGCTTGCTGCTCCTTCGTCAGATGGAGTGGTCTCTCCAGAGACCACTCCATCTGACGAAGGAGCAGCAAGCTCCGAAAGCTTATGGTATTTGCTACCAAATAAACCTGTTGGACTTTAACCTGGTGTTGTGAGACTTCTTACTGTGCTTACCCCAGTCCAACGCCGGCATCTCCACATCATGTTACAAACTGCCCAGGGTGGTGGGGGATTGAGGGATTTTGGGGGGTGGGGGTGAGGACTGATAGTTTATTAAACATTTCATGTTTGAAACATCATCAACAAACACTTTGATACAAAACGCAAAATACTGCAGATACCAGAAATCTGAAAATGAATCCAAAGAATGCTGGAAATGCTGAGCAGGTCAGGCAGTTTCTGCAGAGAAGGAAACAAATTAATGTTTCAGGACGGTGGCCTTTCATCAGAACTGAAACAGATGATGAAAGGCCGTCAGCCCGAAACGTTAACTCTGTTTTCCTCTCCACAGATGCTGCCCGACCTGTTGAGCAATTCCAGCATTTTCTGTTTTCAAATGCACCGATACATTGGATCAAATTTGGAACATTTAATCTAGGTTCAAGGCTTTTTATTTTAGTGGACAGCAAGCCTGGCCACGTGGGAGGAGAAAAGCAATGACTTCCAGATCTCATCTGCCAAGCTCCACACTGTCATAGAATCCCGACAGTGCAGAAGCAGGCCATTCAGCCCACCGAGTCTTCACTGACAACGATCCCACCCAGGCCCTATTCCCCCTAACCCCAAATATTTACCCTGCCAGTCCCCCGGCACTAAGGGAAAATTTAGCATGGCCAATCAACCTAACCCACACATCTTTTGACTCTGTCTCCTTCAATCTTTCCATAAATTAGCCAGAAAGAAAACTAGCCATACTCTTCCAAAATGATAGGTTTTGTGCAAGGCAGCTGGCCATATGTTGGTGCAGTCTAAGGTAGCCCAAGTAGTATGAGAAAAGGACATTTTTCCTCAACCTCACTCGTGGGATAGTTGGAAGTTCATCCACAAAAGGCTACAAAGCTTTTCAGCTCAACTGGGGTGGCACAGTGGCAAGCACTGGTGTCTCTCTGCGCCAGGGACATGGGTTCAATTCCTTGGGTCACTGTCTGTGTGGAATTTTCACATTCCCCCAGTGTCTGCGTGGGTTTCCTCTGGGTGCTCCGGTTCCTCCCACAGTCCAAAGATGTGTGGGTTAGGTTGATTGGCCATGTTAAATTGACCCTTAGTATCAGGGGGACTAGCAGGGTAAATATGTGGGGTTACGGGAATAGGGCCTGGGTGGGATTGTGGTCAGTGCCGACTCGATGGGCCGAATGGCCTCCTTCGGCACTGTAGGGATTCTATGAACTGAGGCATTACAGAAGAAACAGGTTCCATTAGCTGATCTTCATTTAAATACAGGACAACTGTATAAAACCAATACCGTTATCAATGTATATTAAAAGCTGTTGCTTAAAACCACTCAGAATTGATTCTCAGAGATTCTCATAGTTGTCAACAAAGATGGAAAAGCGGCACACCAAACCCTTGGGTGAAAATCCCTTTGTTATACAGATTGTTATGACAGCAATACTTTGCTCCTTGTTTGTATTCAAAAAGGACTTTTGTGTAGATACCGTATTGACTTAAGCTTCTTACAACAGCAACACTGAACCATACCTGTAACCATATCAAAGACTAATCAAACTTAAAGCGAGTTATCCAGTTGCCCACTCACTTGTCGGGGAACTAAAGGGTTTTGGATTTTTCAACATGAATTTTCAATGCCAGTTTTAAAGAAAACTAAAAGGATGGGAGGAGGTCTTGTGGTGCAGTGGGTATTTGATTTGATTTATTGTCAGATTGATTGGTATACAGTGAAAAATATTGTTTCTTGCACGCTATGCAGATAAAGCATACCGTTCATAGAGAAGGAAACGGGAGAGTGCAGAATGTAGTGTTACAGTCATAGCTAGGGTGTAGAGAAAGATCAACTTAATGCAAGGTAGCTCCATTCAGAAGTCTGATGGCAGCAGGGAAGAAGCTGTTCTTGAGTCGGTTGGTACGTGACCTCAGACTTTTGTATCTTTTTCCCGACGGAAGGTGGTGGAACCCAGCATGTCTGGGGTGCGTGGGTCCTTGATTATGCTTTGCTGAAGCAGCGGGAAATGTAGACAGAGTCAATGGATGGGAGGCTGGTTTGCGTGATGGATTGGACTACATTCATGATCTTTTGTAGTTTCTTGCGGTCCCTGCCTCTGAACCAGAAGCTCCCAGTTTGAATCCCACCCCATGACCTGATGGCCAAGGAAGGTGCATTCATGACAGCTTGAGTGTATCAACCTGAAAATCCTTCCAAACATGCCAAGGGCTAGTGATAAGGGCGAGAGAGACTCCTGGTCAGCCACGCTTGACAGGGAATGGCACCCCTTAAGCTATAAGCCCCTGGCGATTGACTAGCAACCTGTTTCAGGAATTATCAATTACGGAAATAAATTAAAGTCTGCCTTACTGAACCACTGGGTTTGGGAAGAGAATTGGATGGAAAAGGATGGACGAAAAACCCCAGATTACTTGTTTAAAGAGCAGAATTCAGTTAAAAGTATTCAACAACAAAGGAGATAGAACTGTTAAACTTGATGGAAATCCAAAGGCACATTGGGAAACATGGCAGAATTCATGCATATTACCATTATTCAGGCTGTTAGCGACAAAGTTATTCAAGAGACTCGCTGTACTTTTGGGGAGATTAGAGCAAGTTAAAAGATAAGTCATCAGTCTGGCTGGACCTTGGAAAGCTATGAGAAACTGCAAAGACATTAGCAAGCTATTTTGCAGCAGAAAAAGGATATTAAAAACAACAATTTTATAGAGATTTCAAAGGGACAGAACAAGAAGCAATTCAAAGAAGACGTCATCTAAGAATCAACCACTCAGTCATCCGGGGGAAATCTCATCTTTGTTTCTGAGTTGCACTCCTAGATAAGGTTGGAAGCGTGTTTATTGGTAAGACTTGTCATGACTTAATGTCATTAACACCAATTATTTAGAAATGTTCTCCAGCCTGAGCTGATTGCTACGTCTCACATCTGGAACAGTAAAGAGTTAAAAACTCAGCAGCTCACTACCAAGACACCATCGTTGTGTTGGGTTTTTCTGTACTGCGGGGCAGTCTATATAATGGGCGTTTCTATACCGACGGACAGTCTACATGTGGTAAACCACTGTTAGCTTATTGCCTGTGTGTGTGACATGCCTGGACATGTTCCTGCCGGCCCTGTCCGGGACTCCCCCCCACCCCCCCCCCCCCCCGGTCCAGGTATGAAGGCGACTGCTCCCCACCCCCCTGCCTCAGTCTGGACCAGTTCATCGGCATGGGTGTGCTCCAAGTCTTTTGCTAATAAAAGCCTATTTGTTCTTGCATACAAACTAGTCTTTGCTTGATTGATGGTGCATCACTACATACTGGGCCTGTCTATACTGAAGGGCAGACTATATACAGAGCCTTTCTATAGTAAAGGGTAGCCTATATACTGGGTCTTTCTATACTGAGGGGCAGACTATATAATCGAGCTTTTCTATTCTGAAAGGCAGCCCATAAACTGGGTCTTTCTATACCGAGGGGCAGCCTCTATGCTGGGCCTTTCTATTGTAAAGAATAGCCTATATACTGGACATTTCGAAACTGAGGGGCAGCCGATATACTGGGTCTTTCTGTACTGAAGGGCACCCGATGTGCTGGGGTGTGTATAGCCGAGAGCATAGATACCATAATGTAGGATGCCTTGGGCGTAAGAATGAAACAGAAACAGCACACAAGATGATCAGATTTTACAAAGCTCTCCTGGCAGGAGAGTTCATGTGTTCATGAATCTTGGGAGGTGATCTTACCTTCTCGCTCCGCCGGCGAAATATTGGGTTCGTGCCTGATTTTGCAGCTCTCGTGATCTTACCGGGCCTGGATGTTCAGGGCACGAGGCTGATTTAAATATTTAAATATATTTTATACAGTATTCCCATGTGATTAGTGAGCTTGGGATGCAACTGTCCGGGCTCACTTGCCTTAGCGGTCTTGGCGGTGAAGGTCCACATGGGCGAGGATCATGTATAGTCTCCATGAATGGGAGGGAACTGACGTGAGGCCACTGAGGTCCCCCCGGAGATTGGGGGCAGGGGAGGCAGTGCCCCTTGGGCAGTCCTTGTCTGGCACTGCCCACCAGGCATCAGGTTGCACACACTGCAACGGGGGTCGGCTAGGCCAGGGGTTGGGGGGGGGGGGGTCGCATGGTGATCGGCCGGGCCGGGGGTGGGCAATATCCAGTGGGGATGCGGGAGATGCCTGACAGATCTCTCTTCATTCTGTTGCACAGAACTGAGAGATCTGGGCATGTGTAATTGCTCCCTCCGACATTCCGGCGAGCTTAGACCCTGCCCCCTCCCCCTACTGGCTCGTTCGGCACTTAGAATTTCTTTTGGTAAGGTCGCTTACAAAATAGTTATATATTGTGAGCCACTTATTACCCACTTGGGTGGCATGGTGGCACAGTGGTTAGCACTGCTGCCTCTCAGCGCCAGGGACCCGGGTTCAATTCCAGCCTCAGGTCACTGTCTGTGTGGAGTTTGTACATTCTTCCCGTGTCTGCGTGGGTTTCCTCCGGGTACCTCCCACAGTCCAAAGATGTGCAGGTTAGGTGGATTGGCCATGCTAAATTGCCCCTTAGTATCAGGGGGACTAGCTAGGGTTAATGCATGGGGTAATGGGGATAGGACCTGGGTGGGATTATGGTCGGTGCAGACTCGATGGGCTGTATGGCCTCCTTTTGCACTGTAGGGATTCTGTGATTCCATTATAAATAGCACAGGCTTAAAAAGAGTTACAAACACTGTTGAGATTTTACTTCAGAAATTAAAAAACTGATACCGCAGTGAACTGACTGATAGGTAAACAGCGGCTGACTGTTATCTGATTTATCTGAAGCTGAAGATCTCTGAGACTTGTCTAAACAGAATGCCCCTTCCCCAGATAAATACCACAGTGGCTGTCATTGCAAAAAAAGTGCGTAGCACAAGGTGGCGCCTAATTCAAATTCACATAAAATACGGTTTCATCAGAACACACGAAGTAATCATATGGAGAGAGAATAGAGGCAATGTTTTGAGTTTGGATGCTCGACTCGAATCGTTGGCCCTATTCTCTCTCCACAGATGCTGCCAGACCTGCTGAGATTTTCCAGCACTTTCTGTTTTAGTTTCAGATTCCAGCCATCCGCTGTATCCAAGTAACAATGCATCTGACATCTGGACAGCTTCAAACTGACCGTTAGTAACAGTGCGTCAGATATCTGAACATACTCAAATTGGCAGCTAGCAACATCCTGTCAGAAAGTGGAACATGCTGGGATTGACTCTTAGCTAAGAGTACGTGAGACACCTGAACCGTACTAACTGATAAACAGTGCATTAGGTATCTGAACACACGAACCGATTTTCAGCAACACTGTGCCAGATACCCGAAGGGGGCTTCCATCACATGAATATACCCGAACTGAACATCAGTGACACTGCATCAGAATGCTGAATAGATTTGAACTGACCATTCGTAATAGCATGCCAAATATCTGAACATGCCCAAATAAATCTTTAATAACGATGCGTCAGATACTGGAACACATTCTAACTGACCGCTGCAGCATAACGTTAAGATACCTGAACTTGCTCAAACCAATAATTACTCACATTAGAAAAGTTACACATCAGGACTGACCACCAGTAATTGTAGATCAGAAAGCCAACCACACTCTCACCAACTTTTACAGATGCACCATAGAAAGCAATCTTTCTGGTTGTATCACAGCTTAGTATGGCTCCTGCTCTGTCCAAGACCGCAAGAAACTAGAAGGGCTGTGAACGCAGCCCAGTCCATCACACAAACCAGCCTCCCATCCATTGACTCAGTCTACATTTCCCGCTGCCTTGGGAAAACAGCCAGCATAATCAAAGACCCCAAAGCACCCCAGACATTCTCTCTTCCACCTTCTTCCGTCAGGAAAAAGATATCGGACTTTTGAATGGATCTACCAAATATTAAGTTGATCTCTCTCTACACCCTAGCTACACCCTAACTACATTCTGCACTCTCTCCTTTCCTTCTCCCCAATGTACTCTATGAACGGGATGTTTTGTCTGTATAGCGCGCAACAAACAATACTTCCCCTGTATCCCAATACATGTGACAATAATAAATCAAATCAAATAGTAAGTAACTGCTTCAGATACTTGAAAATACTGGAACTGACGGTTGGTAACAGTGCATCAGATACCTGAAGATGTAAACTAATAAATGATTAGGAACAATGCATTAAATAGCTGAACATGAAATAATTAAGTGTTGACACTGCATCAGTTACCCAAACATAGTATCACTGAATATTGACAATGAGTCAGCTCCCTCAACATGCTCAAACTGACCTTGAAGAACAGAGCATTAGAGACTGACCATTTTTAACAGGGTGTGAGATGTATGAACATCCAATAACTGATTGCTGATAACAGTATGTCAGATACCTGAACATTCTGAACCTGCCCATCAATAAAAGATCAGCTGGACATGCTCAAGCTCACCATTTGCAACAATCTGTCAGAAAGTTGCCACACTGGGGCTGAATGGCACTCACAATCGGTCAAATACCTGAATATAATTAAACTGACTAGTGGGTAAGCACATTTGATACCTGAAACATGCTCATAACTCCCGAACTGACCATTGGTAACAGTGCGCCAACTATCGAAATACTCTCGAACTGATTATTAAGAACAGAGTTTTTAAATAACTGAACATACTCAAACTGACTATTAAAAGAGCATTGGTCAAATGGATCCTCTCAAACTGAGCATCATAGAATCGCTACAGCGTGGAAGGAGACTATTTGGCCCATCGAGTCTGCACCGACTCTCTGACAGAATATCTTATCCAACCCCTCTCCCCGCAGCCCCCTAAAATTACCATGGCTAATCCACCTAGCTTACACATCTTGGGACACTAAGGGACAATTTTACCAGAACCACCAATCAACCTAACCTGCACATCTTTGGATGGTGGGAGGAAACCCACGCAGACATGGGGAGAATGTGCAAACTCCACACAGAGGCTCACCCAAGGCTGGAATTGAACCCAGGTCCCTGGCGCTGTGAGGCAGCAGTGCTAACCACCGTGCCGCTCTTTAGTTACAATGTGTCAGCTTCTTGAACACGCTCAAAATGACCATTAACAGCTCTGCGTCAAAAAGCTGAACACAGTGGGAATGATGGTTACAAACAGTGCGTGAGAGACACACTGCTTGTGAGTCCATAAACTGATTGATAACATTGTGCCAAACATGTGAACACTTTCACACTTACCGTTAAGAAAAAGGGCCTCAGATACATGTGCTCAAATGGTCCACTGATAAAATGTGTGAGGCATCTGAACACTCTCAATTTGACCACAAATAACAGTGCATTAGGTAATCGAATACACTCAATCTAACTATTACAAAAGAGAGTCAAATACCTGAACACACTTAAGCTAACCATTAGTAACACTGAGTCAGATACCTGAACTGACTGTCACTAACAATATACAGAAAGCTGAGAGATACATGAATATGATTAAACGATGAGTGACATTCCATCAGAGATGAAAACATTCAAATCAACCTTATGTAACAGAAACATTCACGACACACAAATTCTGGACAATGGCCATCTCTAACAAGAGAGAATCCAACCTTCTCCCCAAGACATTCAATGGCATTATCATTACTGAATCCCGCACTATCAACATTCTGGGGGTTACCATTGATCAGAAACTGAACTGGACCAACCATTTAAATAGTGTGTTTACAAGGATAAGTCAGAGGCTGGGAATTCTGCATGGATTAACTTGCCTCCTTATTCCCCAAAGCCTGTTCGCCATCTACAAGGCACAAGTGAGCAGTGTGATGGAATAGTCTCCACTTGCCTGGATGAGAAGTGCTCCAACGACACTCAAGCTTGACACCAACCAGACCGAAGCGGTCTGCTTGATTGGCACCCCATCCACCACCTTCAACATCCACTCCCTCCACTACCAACACACAGTGGTAGCAATGTGCACTATCAACAAGATGCACTGCAGGAACTCAGCAATGCTCCTTCAACAGCACCTTCTGTTCTGTATGCGATATGTGTTTCTTTAACAGCACAGCAGAGGAGAGTCACCTGCCATGAGGAACCAATGGAATCTGAGAGTGAGTGACCACCCCAGAGGGTGGGAGTCCTCTCTCAGGCAGAATCTTTTAGCAGCCATGTAGTTAACATCATCAGGACTGGAGCTTCTGCTCCAGAACAGGCAAGGGCTCCTGCACAAGTTTCTCTTAACAATCCTAACAAAGCCTGAAATCTCTTGACGATGCTTGAGTGCCACAACATAACACCTTCTAAACTGACCTCTACCACCTAAAAGGACAAGGCCAGCAGATGCAAGGAAACACCACCACCTACAAGTTCCCACCCAATCCACACATCATTCTGACTTGGAACAATTGTCATCATTCCTTCACTGTCACTGAGTCAAAATCCTGGAACTCCATACCTAATAGCACCATGGGTGCATCCACATGGATGCATTGGTTCCAGAAGGCTGCTCATCAACTTCGAGGGCAATTAGGAATGGGCATTAAAAATTCCTTCACAGCGATGCCCACATCCAGTGAAAAAAAAAGCACTGCCCATTCATAACATCTCAGGAGAGAACTCACTCCTAAACTGACCATTCTTAACAGTGGGTCAGATACCTGAACACACACAAACTGACCATCAATGAGAACCCATTAATAAGCTGAACATGCTCAAACTGGCTACTAGTGAAAGTAAGTCAGACATTCAAACATCTCTGAGCTGGCCACAAGTAACAGTGCATCATACACCAGAATACAGATACACTGACAGGCAGTAACTAACAATGTGTCAAATACTGAAAACTCTCAAAATGACTGTTAGCAACGATGAGTCAAATAGCTGAACATGAAATAACTGGCAACTGTTAACAGCACTTCTGTAACCTGAAATACCTTACCTGACTGTTACGCACAGTGTCAGATACCCGAACACTCAAGCTGACCATTACAAACAGTGTGTCAGATACCCAAAATTCTCAAACTGACTATTACTAACAGTGTGTCAGATACCCGAACACACTCAAACTGACCATTACTAACAGTGTCTAATATCTGAACACTCTCAGACTGACCATTAATAACATTGTCAGATACCCGAACACACTCAAACTGACCATTACTAACAGTGTGTCAGATACCTGAACACTCTCAAACTGACCATTACTAACAGTACATCAGAGACCAGAACATTGTCTAATTGATAAAAAGCAAATTACTGCGAATGCTGGAATCTGAAACCAAAAGAGAAAATGCTGGAAAATCTCAGCAGGTCTGACAGCATCTGTAAGGAGAGTAAAGAGCTGACGTTTCGAGTCTAGATGACTCTTTGTCAAAGCTAAATGGCGTAGAAAGTGAGAGATATTTATACTGTAGGGTGAGGGAATGAAAGATGAATCATAGCCACAAAAACAAGGGGAAAGGCTAAGAGGCGCTCATGGCAGTCCATAGAGAGAATAGAATGTGTGAATGGCCTGCTGCAATGTTCCGGTGAAGCTCAATGAAAACTGGAGGAACAGCATCTCATTTGGTTACAGCCTTCCGCTCTCAACATCGAATTCAACAACTTCAGATGATTAGCTCTACCCCACCTCGACCCCTTTGTTTTCATTTTATTTAATTTTTAACTGTTCTCTACCTTTGACTTCTTTGTGTTTATTTCCCCCCCTATTTTATCCCCGGTTTCATACCCTTTATCCTTCTTTGTTTCCCTTTTTTCTCAATTTTACCTCTTTCCCACCCATCTCCCCCTTCCCCCCCACTTCTTCACCTGTCACAGTTTACCCTCTGATTTCAGCTTCTCTGCCATTTTGCTATTCACACATTCTATTCTCTCTATGGACTGCCATTAGCACCTCTTAGCCTTTCCCCTTGTTTTTGTGGCTATGACTCATCTTTCATTCCCTTACCCTACAGTATAAATATCTCCCACTTTCTACACCTTTTAGCTTTGATAAAGAGTCATCTGGACTCGAAATGCCATCCATTGTCTAATTGATGCTCACTTGGTTTGTCAGTTAGCATACTGACCATTACTAACAGTGTGTCAAATACCTAAACACACATAAACTGACCAGGAGGAGATGGCCTCGTGGCATTATCACTAAACTATTAATCTAGAAGCTTAGCTAATGTTCTGGGGACCGAGGTTTGAATCTCACCACAGCAGATGTTGGAATGTGAATTCAATTAAAACTATCTGGAATTAACAATCTACTGACAACCCAAAATCATTGCCGAGTGTCGGAAAAACCCATCTGGTTCACTAATGTCCTTTAGGGAAGAAATCTGCCGTCCTTACCTGGTCTGGCCTACATGTGACTCCAGAGCCACAGCAATGTGGCTGACTCTCAACTGCCGTCTGAAATGGCCTACCAAACCACTCAGTTTCAAGGGCAACTAGGTATGGGCAATAATTGCTAGGTATTGCTAGGCAACAACTAGGTATGGGCAATAATTGCTGGCCAGCCAGCGACGCCCATGTCCCACAAATTAAAATGAAAAAAAAAACCCAACAGTGCGGCAGATACCAAACACACTCAAAGTGAACAAAACCAAGAGTGTGACAGATAGCAGAACATTCCCTAACTGGCCATTACTGACATGTCAGATACCTGAACACACTGACCATTAGTGACAGTACATCAGAGACCAGAACATTCTCTAATTCATGATCACTTGGTGTGTCAGTTAACATACTGCCCATTACTAACAGCGGTCAACTACCCGAACACACTCAAACTGACCATTAGTAAACAATGCCTGACCACTTTCAAATGTATCCACTCTGCAGAAACATACTCCTCTCTGTTTAATTTACAGCCCCCTCTACTTTCCTATATTTGCAGTTTGCAAGAATTCTGGTCCCAGCACAGGTCAGATGTAGGCTGTCTGAATGGTACAGCCTCCACTTTCTCCGGCACTGATGCATGTGGTTTGAGGAGTTTTGGTTCAGAGTCATTGAGCTGGAGTCTGAGGTGCCAACACAATAACAAATCAGGGAGGGAGAGAGTTACCTGGTGATCTTTCAGGAGGTGTTCACACCCCTGAAGATAGTGTCAGGGACATGAGGGTGTGATTGCAGCATGGCAAATACGGAGATCCAGAGGGCAGGAGTTTCAGCCTCTGCAATTGCCCAACAGGTTTGCGGTTCTCTCAGCTTGTTTGGATGGGGGCTGCAGGCTGAATGAGCTGACTGACTCTGGCACCGTGCAGGAAGCCATTCAAATGGAGGAGCACGTATGAATTCACTGATAGTCGAGGGACAGTATAGTGAGGGGGATTGTCACTGTTCTCTGCAGGCAAAGAGCCAGAGTCCAGACGGCTGTGTTGACCACCCAGTGACAGGGTTCAGGACATCTACTCAGGGCTGGAGAGAAACCTGCAGTGGGAGGGGGAGGATCTCGTTGTCGTGGTCTATTTAGGTACCAATGACATCGGTAGAACAATGAAAGAGGTTCCGCTTGGAGAGTTTGAGGAGCTAGGCATTAAATTCAACCATAGAACCTCCAAGGTTATAATCTCTGGATTATTACCTGAGCTGTGCGCAAATTGACATCGGGTACATAAATGATGAATACGTGGCTCAAAGACTGGTGTGGGAGAAATTGGTTTTAGTTCATGGGGCACTGGCATCAATACTGGGGAAAGTGGGTCCAGTACCGTTGGGGCGACCTATACCTGAACCATGCTGGGACCAGTGTTCTTGCAAACTGCATAACTAGGGGAGTAGAGAGGGCTTTAAACTAAATAGAGAGGGGATGGTTCTGGAGAGGGGATACGCAGCCTTACAAAGCAAAAGGATACGACAGTGTTACAGATGATTTCGATGATGATGCCCAGAGTGTGACAGGAAGGGACAGTGTACAAACATTAAAAAAAAACAGCAAAACGGGTCAAGTGGGTCAGAAATCATAAAAAAGCAAAATTATTGGCTCTTTACTTTAATGCACATAGTATTTGGCACAAAATAAATTAATTGTCACAAATTGAGGTTAACGGGTCTGATCTTATAGCCATTACAGAGACGTGGTTACAAGAAGATCAAAGTTGGAAACTAAACATTCAGGGGTATGTAGCTTCTCATAAGGACAGGCAGGAAGGAAAAGGTGGTGAGATAGTTCTGTTAGTACAAGCTGGATTAAGTACGATAGCAAGAAATTATCTTGGACTGGGTGATGTAGAATCCATATGGGTGGAAGTTAGAAATAAAGACTGTGGTGGGAGTAGTCTATAGCCCCTCTAACAGTAGCTATACTGTAGGACAAAGCATAAATAAGGAGCTAATAAGGGCATGTAAAAGGGGCAGTACATTAATCATGGGGGGGGGCTTTAATCTTCATGTGGAGTGAGAAAATCAAATTGGCTAAGATAGCCACGAGGAAGAATCCATAGAGTGCTTTCAGGGCTGTTTCCTGGAACAATTTGTTGTGGATCCAACCAAGGATCAGGCTATTTTGGATTTGGCAATGTGTAATGAGGCAGATTGAATAAACAATCTCTGAGTGAAAGATCCCCAAGCAAATAGCGACCATAACAGGGCAGAATTTAACATTCAGTTTGAGAGTGAGAAACTCACATCAGAAACAACTGTTCCAGACTTACACAAGGGTAATTAAAAAGGAATGAGGGCAGAATTGGATGGATTGGACTGGGAAAGGTGCTTGGCAGGAAAGACAGCTGATCAGCAATGGCAAACCTTTATCAAAATAGTTCATGACTCACAACAAAGATATATCCCAGTGAGGAAAAAAGATTCAAGGAAGGGTTAACCATGGTTAACCAAGGAAGTTAAGGATAGTAATAAACTGAAAGAAAAAAACTGCAATGTGGCAAAGATTAGTGGTAACCCAGATTTTGAAAAAGTTAAAAAACAATGAAAAACAACCAAAAGAAATTAAGAGGGAAAAGATAAACTATGAGGGCAAGCTTGCAATTAATATAAAAACATATAAAAAATATAAATATAAAAGCTTCTTGAAATATATAAAAAAGGAAAGGGAGGCCAAAGTGAATATAGGCCCCTTAGAGAATGAGACTGGGGAAATAATAATGGGGAATCAGGAAATGGCAGAGGAGTTAAATAAATACTTGCGTCAGTAAAGACACTAATAACATTGGGGGTGGGGGGGGGGGGTGGAATTAAATACAATAACTATCACTAGAGAAAAAGTACTAGGGAAACTAATAAGCTGATGCCCAATACGCCCTCTGGACATGATGGGTTACAATCTAAGATTTTAAAGGAAGTGGGTACAGAGATGGTGCTTGCACTATTAGTAACCTCCTCAGCATCCTTAAAATTCTGGAAACCCAGAGAATTGGTAAACTGCCAATGTAACACCCTTCCTTATTCAAAAAGAGAGGGAAACACAAAACAGGTAACTATAGGCCAGTTAGCTTTACTTCAATCATTGGGAAAATGTTAAAGTCTATTATAAAGGATGTAAGAGCAGAGCATTTAGAAATACATAATAGAACAAAGCAGAGTCAGCATGGCTCCATGAAGAGGAAATCGTGCCCGACAAATTTATTAGAATTCTTTGAGGTGGAATTGAGCAGGATAGATAAAGGAAAACCAGTAGATGTAATATACTTGGATTTCCAAAAGCATTAGATAAGGCACTGTTCAAAAGGCTACTTAATAAAATAAGAGCCCATGGTGTTGGGGGTAGTATGTTAGTATGGACAGAGGATTGGCTAAGTAACAGAAGACAGAGTTGGAATAAAAAGAGGTGCATTTGCAGGATGGCAACCTGGAATTAGTGGAGAGTCACAGGGATCAGTGATGGGGCCACAATTATTTACAATATATATTAATGACTTGGACAAGGGAAATGAATGTAAATGTTGTCAAATTTGCAGATGGCACAAAGGTAGGTGGTAAGGCAAGTGTCAACAAAGAAACAGAGTCTACAGAGGAATATAGGTAGTTTGAGTGGGCAAAAACTTGGCAAATGGAATATAATGTAGGAAAATGTAAAGTGATGCACTTTGGTAGGAAGAATAAAGGAGTTGGATAATATTTAAATGGAGCAAGACTGCAAAAAGCTACAGTACAGGGGGATCTGGGGCTCCTCATGCACAAATCACAAAAAGTTAGCATACAAATTCAGCAGATAATAGGGAAAGCAAATGGAATGTTGGCCTTTATTTCAAAGGGAGTGGAGCATAAAAATAGGAAAGTCTTGCTAAAACCATACAAGGCACTAGTTAGACCATACCCGGAACAGTTGTGGTCCCCTTATCTAAGGGAAGATAAACTGGCATTGGAGGCAGTTCAGAGAAGGTTCATCAGGTTGATCCTGGGCATGGGGTGATTTTCTTATGAGGAGAGGTTGAGTAGGTTGGGCAGGTTGGGCCTGTACTCATTGGAGTTTAGAAGAATGAGAGGAGGCCTTATTGAAACATATAGGATTCTCAGGGAGCTTGATTGGGTAGATGCTGAGAAGCAGTTTCCTCTTGTGGGTGAATCTAGGACCAGAGGACATCATCTTAGAGTAAGAGGTCACCAATTTAAGACAGATCTGAGGAGGAATTGCTTCTCTGGGGGTAGTGAATCTGGAATTCTTTACCACAGAGAGCTGTTAGGGCTGGGTCGTTAAGTATGTTCAAGGCTGAGATAGACAGATTTTTAATCAGTAAAGGAATCAAGGGTTATAGGGATAAGGCGGGAAAGTGGAGTTGAGGATTATCATATCAGATCAGTCATGATATCATTGAATGGCGGAGCAGACTTGATGGGCCAAATGGCCAACTTCTGCTCCTATGTCTTAAGATCGAAACTGACCAATACTAACCATACGTCAGATACCTGAACACACAAACTGACCATTAATAAGTGTGTCAGATCCCAGAACATTCTCTAACTGATGATTACTTGGTGTGTCAGATAACACACTGATCATGAATACACTCAAACTGACCATTACTGCCAGTGTAAGATTGCTGAAGATCTCCGAAATGACAGTTTCAAGTAACTGAACATGTTTGAACTGACCACTGTTAACAATGAATCGGTCATCTGAAAAGATGGAATTAATATGATCCAGTAAGTCAGATACTCAAACAAACATTGACTGACTGTTCGCAAAGATCACTTCCCAGAACACACACAAACTCACATGAATAATACGAGACAACAGAACATTTCCAAACAGACCATTAGTAACAATGTACTAGAATGCTGAACTTCAATAACTGACCATCGGTAACACTGCAGCAGAGACAAGAATAGAATGGAATGGAATGGCGACAAAATCGGAGGTAGCCGTGTATGTTCGTAACTATCAATCATAGTGCTTCAGACAGCAGAACCCACAGAAACTGTCTGTTAGCGGGACATCAGATATCTGAACACAGTGTATCTGACCATCAGTAATGGTGCATCAGATACCTGAACGCACCAGACCTGACCATCACTAACGGTGCATCAGTTATCTACAAAAACTGACCACCTGTAACAATGAAACAGTGCACCTGATTTCTGAATGCATCGTAACTGACCACCAATCAGTGCCTCCGATATCAACAGAAATGACAAGGAACAGTGCATGACATACCAGAACTGATTATAACCATTAATGAGAATCTATCAAATACGTGAAACACGCTTAAATTAACTGTTGGTAACAAAATATCAAATAACTCAACCTGAAATAACTGCCGATTTCCGAGTGCGTCATCACTGGAAATACCCGGAGAGCGTCAGATACCTGAACACTCTCAAACTGACCATTACTAATAGTGTGCCAGATACTCGAACACACTCACACTGACCATTATTAACAGTGCGATAGATACCCGAACACATTCAAACTGACCATTACTAATAGTGTGTCAGATACCTGAACACTCTCAAACTGACCATTACTAATAGTCATGATGTGGAGATGCCGGCGATGGACTGAGGTAGACACAGTAAGAAGTCTAACAACACCAGTTTAAAGTCCAACAGGCTTATTTGTGTGGCTTTTGTGTGTGTGGCTTTTGCTACCAAATAAGCCTGTTGGACTTCTTACCATTACTAATAGTGTCAGATACCTGAACACTCAAACTGACCATTACTAAGAGTGTGTCACATACACAAACACTCTCAAACTGACCATTACTAACAGTGCGATAGATACCCGAACACTCTCAAACTGACCATTACTAACAGTGTGTCAGATACAGAACACACTCAAACTGACCATTACGAAGAGTGTCAGATACCCGAACACACACAGACTGACCATTACGAAGAGTGTCAGATACCTGAACACACACAGACTGACCATTGCTAACAGCGTGTCAGATACCCGAACACACACAGACTGACCATTACGAAGAGTGTCAGATACCTGAACACACACAGACTGACCATTGCTAACAGTGTATCAGAGAGCTGAACACACACAAACTGACCATTATTAGCAGTGTGTCAGATACCCGAACACCCTCAAACTGACCATTACTAACAGTGTGTCAGATACCTGAACACTCAAACTGACCATTACTAATAGTGTGTCAGAGAGCTGAACACACACAAACTGACCATTACTAACAATGATTCTAATACCTGAACACATTCAACCTGACCATTGCTAACAACGTGTCAGATACCTGAACACTCTCAGATCATAAGACCATAAGGCATAGGAGCAGAATTAGGCCACTCAGCCCATCGAGTCTGCTCCGCTATTCAATCATGGCTGATATTTTTCTCATTCCCGTTCTTCTGCCTTTTCCCCATAACCCGTGATCCCCTTATTAATCAAGAACCTATCTATCTCTGCCTTAAAGACACTCAATGACCTGGCCTCCACAGCTTTCTGCGCAGAGTTCCACAGATTTACCACTCTCTGGCCGTGGAAATTCCTCCTTTTGATTTGATTTATTATTGTCACCTGTATTAACATAGTGAAAAGTATTGTTTCTTGCGTGCTATACAGACAAAACATACCATTCAAATAGAAGGAAAGGAGAGAGTGCAGAATGTAGTGTTACAGTCATAGCTAGGGTGTCGAGAATGATCAACTTAATACAATGCGAGTCCATTCAAAAGTCTGACAGCAGCAGGGAAGAAGCTGTTCTTGAGTTGGCTGGTACATGACCTCAGACTTTTGTATCTTTTTCCTGAAGAAGGTGGAAGAGAGAATGTCCAGGGTGCATGGGATCCTTAATTGTGCTGCCTGCTTTGCCAAGGCAGCGGGAAGTGTAGACAGAGTCAATGGATGGGAGGAAGGCTTGCGTAATGGATTGGGCTATATTCGCCACCTTTTGTAGTTCCTTGCGGTCTTGGGCAGAACAGGAGCCATACCAAGCTGTGATACAACCAGAAAGAATGCTTTCTATGGTGCATCTGTAAAAGTTGGTGAGTCGTAGCTGACATGCCAAATTTCCTTAGTCTTCTGAGGAAGTAGAGGCGTTAGTGGGCTTTCTTAACGATAGTGTCAGCATGGGGGGTGACCAGGACAGGTTGTTGGTGATCTGGACACCTAAAGATATGAAGCTCTCGACCCTTTCTACTTCGTCCCCATTGACGTAGACAGGGGCATGTTCTCCTTTACGCTTCCTGAAGTCGATGACAATCTCTTCATCTTATTGACATTGAGGGAGAGATTATTGTTGCCACACCAGTTCACTAGATTCTCTATCTCATTCCTGTAATCTGTCTCATTATTGTTTGAGATCCAACCACTACGGTGGTGTCATCAGAAAACTTGAAAATCGAATTGGAGGGGAATTTGGCCACACAGCCATAGGTGTATGAGGAGTATAGTAGGGGGCTGAGAACACAGCCTTGTGGGGCACCGGTGTTGAGGATGATCGTAGAGGAGGTGTTGTTGCCTATCCTTACTAATTGTGGTCTGTGAGTTAGGAAGTTCAGGATCCAGTCGCAGAGGGAGGTGCCGAGGCCCAGGCCACGGAGGTTGGAGATGAGTTTCATGGGAATAATAGTGTTGAAGGCTGAGCTGTAGTCAATAAATAGGAGTCTGACATAGGTGTCCTTGTTATCTAGGTTTTCCAGGGTTAAGTGCAGGACCAGGGAAATGGCATCTGCTGTGGACCTGTTGCGGCGGTATCATCTGTTTTAAAGGCTGTCCCTTTAGCCTGAGGTTGTGCCCTCTGGTTCTAGTTTTGCCTACTGGTGGAAACATCCACTCCACATCTACTCTATCCAGGCCTCGCAGTATCCTGTAAGTTTCAATAAGATCCCTCATCCTTCTAAACTCCAACGAGTACAGACCCAGAGTCCTCAACCGTTCCTCATACGACAAGCTCTTCAATCCAGGGATCATCCTTGTGAACCTCCTCTGGACCCTTTCCAAGGCCAGCACACCCTTCCTTAGATACGGGGCCCACAACTGCTCACAGTGCTCCAAATGGGGTCTGACCAGAGCCTTATACAGCCTCAGAAGTACAACCTTGCTCTTCTATTCCAGCCCTTTCGACATGAATGCTAACATTGCATTTGCCTTCCTAACTGCCGACTGAACCTGCATGATAACGTTAAGAGAATCTTGAACAATGACTCCCAAGTCCCTTTGTGTTTCTGATTTCCTAAGCATTTTTTCATTTAGAAAATAGTCAATGCCTCCATTCCTCCTTCCAAGGTGCATAACCTCACACTTTTCCACATTGTATTCCATCTGCCACTTGTTTGCCCACTCTCCTAACCTGTCCATGTCCTTCTGCAGCTCCCCTGCTTCCTCAATACTACCTGCCCCTCTACATAGCTTTGTATCATCTGCAAATTAGCAACTGTGCCTTTCTCCAAATTGTTAATGTACATTTGTGAAAAGTTGTGGTCCCAGCACTGACCCCTGAAGCACACTACTCATCACCAACTGCCATCCTGAAAAAGACCTCTTTATCCCCACTCTCTGCCTTCTGCCAGTCAGCCAATCCTCTATCCATGCCAGGATCATACCCTTGACACCATGGGCTCTTAACTTATTTAACAGTCTCCCATGCGGCACCTTGTCAAAGGCCTCCTGGAAATCTAAATAAATCACGTTCAGCGGTTCTCCTTTAGCCAACTTCCTTGTTACCTCCTCAAAGAACTCTAACAGATTAGTCAGACATGACCATTACTAACAGTATGTCAGATACCTGAATACTCGCAAACTGACCATTACGAACATTGTGTCAGATTGCTGCACGTCTAAACTGACAGTTAATTACCATGTGTCAAATATTGTTACTTGTTTGAACTCAACATTGTTAATAAAGTGTGTCAGATACCCGAATATGCGCTAACTCATCATTGGTCGTAATTTGTTAGATGCCTGACAAACCATGTGCCCTACACTAACAGTGCATAAGGTATTTAACTGTCCTGAAGTGACATTCATGAACTGCGAGACAAATACCCAAACATCCTTTAGCTGACCACAAACAACAGTGCATCAAAATGCTGAACATACATGACTGGGAGCAACAGTTGTCAGGAGAGAGAAATACCCACTAACTGTTCGAAATAGTGTGTCAGGTAACTGAGCACACACAATCTGACAGCAACAGTGTGTTCACTAATGCCAGCACTGTAACAGAGCATCAAAGGAGCTAAAGTCAAACAATGCAACAAAGAAAGAGGAAAGATGAAAAGAAACATGAGGTTGGAAACATAGTTTGAAGTAAATTCTTGGGATTCGCTTGGCGAGTCCCTGAATAAAAACCTCCTCTTCCTGACCAAATTTCCTCTAGTTTTGTTTACTTCCCAGAAGGAAATCAGCGAACAATTGAACCTTCCTGAATGACACCCCCTCCCCCAACTCACCAACATCCCCATCATGTCCCTCCAGAGAGTGCAGAATGTATCGGGCAGCCCAACCGAGGGGGGCTGAGGTTCAGGGGGTGAATCTGGGTCTTCGTCCATCGTGCTATTTGCCCAATCTCCTCCGACTGAAAGCAGGCTAGCCCCCTTAGGTTGCCTCCCCAAGACACACACAGACTTCAAGCGGATCACACTCCTGCCAGCCCTCTGAAACACTTCGCCATTCTGGGCTCCGGCTATCAATCACTGCAGCAGACAAACAGCCTCAGAGGGAGAGAGAGAGGGGAGAGAGGGTGAAAGGGAGGGGGAGAAGGAGGGGGAGAGGGGGAGAAGGAGGGGGAGAGGGGGAGAGAGAGGAAGAGAGGGGGACAGGGAGAGGGGGAGAGGAGAGACGGTGAGGGGGGAGAGAGTGAGGGGGCAGAGGGTATGACAGAGGGGGAGAGGGTATGAGGGAGGGTGAGAGAGCAAGAGGGTGAGGGGGAGGGGGACAAGGTGAGGGGGAGAGGGTGAGGGGGGAGAGGGGGACAGGGTAAGTGGGGAGAGGGAGAGAGGAAAGGAAGGGGGAGAAAGCGCCAGACTGTGGTCAGTCTGAAAGAGAGTGATCCCAACGCACACTGCTCACAGTCCTGCTGGAACGGGGGGTAAGGGAGGGGGGAAAGAAAGCGAGTTAGCCACCAGTCGCTTGTCACTTCTCCTGCAATCAATCCCTCTCTGCAGACTTTTCCACAAGCTCTTGGCCAGATGTCCCACAGGAGAGTCCAACTCCAAGCGCAAACAAAGGCAAACTTTTTCACAGCGGCGAGCGGCCCGGCGCTCCGCCGAGCTCGCTGTTGTCAGGCCGGGTGGAGGATGTCCCAGGGTCCGCACAGTCTTCACACCAAACCTGGGCGAGGAAGGGCTGTGAAGAAGGCGGCGCAACGCTCTCTCCCCCACCCCCTCCCCAGACACCCGCCTCCCCTCTCCAGGCAGTGAACTCTTCCTCCTTCACATGACTGCTCTCCCTCCTCCTCCCACATCAGCACTTTTGCTACAAAAGCTGCTCTGATGTCAGATGGTGCTGGGAGGAGGGGGGACAATCGCAGTGTGTGCCAGAGAAAGTGCTGCATCTGTTTGGCCTGGCCTTAATGCAACACATTTCCACCATCAACAACAACAACATCACAAAGAAAGTTGCAGCTAGCTCCAGCCACAGGAAGACCCCCACCCTTTGCTCAAATGTTTAATCCCCTTTGCACTTCGCCATGGGCCACACGCCAAAGTTAAAATAAATGCATTAAAAATTCTGAGGTTTTTAAAAAATAGTTTCTCCTTGTTTCCAATGGCTGGAGTTTAAGTTTAAAGTTTATTTATTATTGTTACAAGTAGGCTTACATTAACACTGCAGTGAAGTTACGCCGTAAAGCGCATCAAGGTAGATAAATCCCCGGGATCTGATGAAGTGTATCCCAGGACATTGTGGGAGGCAAGGGAGGAAATTGCGGGTCCCCTAGCAGAGATATTTGAATCATCAACAGGTGAAGTGCCTGAAGATTGGAGGGTGGCCAATGTTGTGCCTTTGTTTAAGAAGGGCTGCTGGGAACTACAGGCTGGTGAGCCTCACGTATGTAGTGGGTAAGTTGTTAGAAGGTATTTTGAGAGACAGGATCTACAGGCATTTAAAGATGCAAGGACTGATTAGGGACAGTCAGCATGGCTTTGTGAGTGAAAAATCATGCCTCACAAATTTGATTGAGTTTTTTGAAGGGGTAACCAAGAAGGTAGATGAGGTCAGTGCAGTTGATGTTGTCTACATGGACTTTGTAAGAAGTTTAACAACACCAGGTTAAAGTCCAACAGGTTTATTTGGTAGCAAAAGCCACACAAGCTTTTGCTACCAAATAAACCTGTTGGACTTTAACCTGGTGTTGTTAAACTTCTTACTGTGTTTACCCCAGTCCAACGCCGGCATCTCCACATCATGACTACATGGACTTTAGCAAGGCCTTTGACAAGATATCACATGGTAGGTTGTTGCACAAGGTTAAATCTCACGGGATCCAGGGTGAGGTAGCCAAATGGATACAAAATTGGCTTGATGACAGAAGACAGAGGATGGTTGTTGAGGGTTGTTTTTCAAACTGGAGGCCTGCGACCAGTGGGGTGTCTCAGGGATTGGTGCTGGGTCCACTGTTATTTGTCATTTACATTAATGATTTGGATGAGAATTTAGTAGGCATGGTTCGTAAGTTTGCAGAAGACACCAAGATTAGTGGCATAGTGGACAGTGAAGGTGGTTATCTAGGATTGCAACGGGATTTTGATCAATTGGGCCAGTGGGCTGACGAATGGCAGATGGAGTTTAGTTTAGATAAATGCGAAATGATGCATTTTGGTCAACTGAACCAGGGCAGGACTTACTTAGTTAATGGTAGGGCGTTGGGGAGAGTTATAGAACAAAGAGATCTAGAGGTACAGGTTCATAGCTCCTTGAAAGTGGAGTCACAGGTGGACAGAGTGGTGAAGAAGGCATTCAGCATGCTTGGTTTCATTGTCAGAACATTGAATATCGGAGTTGGGATGTCTTGTTGAAGTTGTACAAGACATTGGTAAGGCCACACTTGAAATACTGTGTACAGTTCTGGTTACCCTATTATAGAAAGGATATTATTAAACTAGAAAGAGTGCAGAAAAGATTTACTAGGATGCCACTGGGACTTGATGGTTTGAGTTATAAGGAAAGGCTGGATAGACTAGGACTTTTTTCTCTGGAGTGTAGGAGGCTGAGGGGTGATCTTAGAGGTCTATAAAATAATGAGGGGCATAGATCAACTCAATAGTCAATATATTTTCCAAAAGGTAGGGGAGTCTAAAACTAGACGGCATAAGCTTAAGATGAGAGGGGAGAGATACAAAAGGGTCCAGAGGGGCAGTTTTTTCACGCAGAGGGTGGTGAGTGTCTGGAACAAGCTGCCAGAGGTAATAGTAGAGGCGGGTACAATTTTGTCTTTTAAAAAACGTTTAGACCGTTACATGGGTAAGATGGGTATAGAGGGATATTGGCCAAATGCGGGCAATTGGGACGAACTTAGGGGTGAAAAAAAGGGACAGCATGGACAAGTTGGGCCAAAGTGCCTGTTCCCATGCTGTAAACCTCTATGACTCTATGAAAATCCCCTAGTCGCCACACTGCGGCACCTGTTCGGGTACACTGAGGGAGAATTTAGCATCTAACCAGCACGTCTTTTGGACCATGGGAGGAAACCGGAGCACCGGGAGGAAACCCACATAGAGATAGGGAGAACGTGCAGACTCCGCACAGACAGTGACCCAAGCTGGGAATTGAACCTGGGTCCCTGATGCTGTGAGGCAGCAGTGCTAACCACTGTGCCACCGTGCTCGAGGGTCGGTAACCAGAAGATGCATTTAAAATAATCTGCAAAAGGAAAGGGCATGGGGGAGAGACAAATAGAATTATTTTGTACACAGGGGCGGCACGGTGGCACAGTGGCTAGCAATGCTGCCTCACAGCGCCAGGGACCTGGATTCAATTCTGGCCTCAGGTGACTGTCTGTGTAAAGTTTGCACATCCTCCCTGTGTCTAGGTGGGTTTCCTCCGGGTGCTCCCGTTTCCTCCCACAGTCCAAAGATGTGCAGGTTAGGTGGGTTGACCATGCTAAACTGCCCCTTTGTGTCTGGGGATTAGAAGAGTAAATACGTGGGGTTACGGGGGTAGGACCTGGGTGGGATTGTTGCTGGTGCAGACTCGATGGGCCGAATGGCCTTCACTGTAGGGATTCTATGAGAATAGTTATGATCTGGAATGCAGGCCTGAAAGCTTGATTGGTGGAAGCCAATCCAATAGTAACTTTCTTAAAGGAATTTCTGCTCTGAACAACTCCTCAACAAACAGCATTAGATTTCCTTCAACTTCTCATCACTATCTCAACTTAATTCCTTGAAACCCTTTGCCAGAAAGTGACTCTGATTTATTTTGTGGAATGACCAGATCCTTCCCTTTTATGGTTTCCAAACTGTGATTCGGGCAGGATCCTTCAGCTGGATTTTGAATAACGAAAGAAAATAGTGAAGAAACAGAATCAATCTCACTGGAGGTCTGGCAGCATCTTTGGAAGCCATGATGTGGAAATGCCGGTGTTGGACTGGGATAAGCACAGTAAGAAGTCTCACAGCACCAGGTTAAAGTCCAACAGGTTTATTTGGTAGCACAAGCTTTCAGAGTGTCACTCCTTCTTCAGGTGAGTGAGGAGTTGTGTTCACAAACAGGGCACATATAGACAATTATCTTGTAAATTGAGTTTGTGTCTATATGTGCCCTGTTTGTGAACACAACTCCTCACTCACCTGATGAAGGAGCAGCACTCCGAAAGCTTGTGCTACCAAATAAACCTGTTGGACTTTAACCTGGTGCTGTGAGCCTTCTTACTGAGCATCTGTGGAGACAGAAAAAGAGTTAGCATCTCAAGTCTGTATGACTTCTTCAGAGCTGAGTAGGGATGGAAATGTGATGGATGATATATTTGGAGAGGGGGAGTAGAGGAAGTGGAGCAGAATAGGTCACAGCTGACCATCTATTCTGCCCCACCTTCACCATTCCCTCCCCATCACACATTTCTACCTCTCTTCAGCTATGGACTTGAAATGTCAACTGTTTCTCGCTCCACAGATGATGCCAGACCTGCTGTTTTCTGTTTTAAGAACATAAGAACTAGGAGCGGGAGTAGACCATCTGGCCCCTCTAGCCTGCTCCGCCATTCAATAAGATCATGGCTGATCTTCTCATGGACTCAGCTCCACTTACCCGCCTGCTCACCATAACCCTTAATTCCTTTACTATTCAAAAAATTATTTTAATTCAGATTTCCAGCAACTGCAGTATTTTACTTTCTCTTTATTATAGAATCCCTTCAGCACAAAAGGAGGCCATTCGGCCCATCATGCCTGCATCGACTACAATCCCACCCAAGCCCTATCACTTAACCCCAAGTATTTATCCTGCTAGTCTCCCTGACACTAATTTAGTAGGGCCAATCAACCAAACCTGCACACCTTTGGAGTGTGGGAGGAAACAGGAGCACCCAGAGGAAACCCACGCAGACACGGGGAGAACGTGAAAAC
The DNA here is from genome assembly GCF_964213995.1 of Mustelus asterias. Taxonomy (NCBI): domain Eukaryota; kingdom Metazoa; phylum Chordata; class Chondrichthyes; order Carcharhiniformes; family Triakidae; genus Mustelus; species Mustelus asterias. The sequence continues at coordinate 85,542,927 of NC_135815.1, read as the reverse complement.
TCCACACAGACAGTGACCTCTGGCTGGATTTTAACCAGGGTCCCTGGCACTGTGAGGCAGCAGTGCTGACCACAATGCCACCGTGTCACCCCAACTTCTATCAATCTCACTGTTTTGAGTGTAAACTATCCCTGACAACAGTCTAAAATATCAGTCATCTCCAACTTAATATTGAAATAAAACTGGTACACAAACGAACAGTCGCCATTAAAAAAAAACCCTTTCCTTCTGTGTCTGTGTATAAAGGAACAAGTATCAAATAACAACAGACAGAAAGTAGCAGGTTTCTATAGTCCTTTAAAAAAACAATTTTAGTATCTTTTTAACTCAACGCATTTGAAAAAGCAACTTTTGAAAAAGATCCACCCACAGAATGGCGCATTGGAGTGTGCATCATACCTCACCCTCATTGCTCCAGTCTCAAACTGAATAAACAGGCAGAACAACTTCAAGTCTGAACTGCCAGGTTTTGGATTATCTGACCTAATATCTCCATAAGTGGCTCAGTGTCATATTTTGTTTATAATGCTCCAATGAAGTGTCTTGGAACACTTTATTACATTAAAGGTGCAAATTGAAATACAAATAGTTATTGTTGCTGTGAAGGCAACTGAAATGAGTAGCTACGATTAAACAAAATGACACCATGTCAACTGAACAGCAGTGCACAGGAGAAATATGTGGCAGAAACCAGCAGAACATATAAAGTAAAGCCCTGGGGTTGCAGGACCAAAGTGTTGCTTGGGTGACATGCAGTCAGTCATATCTGTTGCCTTATCACTTACTTGGAGTACACTTACCATGTGACATCAGGAATTGCAGCTATGGTGGTGTTATTCTCCCTCGGATTGGCAGCATGTAGTGTGTGCACCTGCAGTCCCTTCAAACCTTAGTTAGAAATCCATCCCACGTGAAACCTTACTGAGCACGGAAGAATAATTATTTCCCAAGAGTAGGAACAAGTCCAGGTGACCCACAATCCAGGGTAACAGCAGCTGTCCTTACTTTCCTCCGATCTGTAGTCTTTTCTCCCGGAGACTATTGTCTGCCTTTACTACAGGCACACTTTTGGATAACTCGCCCTTCCCTTTCCAGAACACCCTTCCTTTCCTGGTGACGATGTCATTTCCACCCTGGCTCCTCTCAACACCAGAATTGGCTGTCGCTATCGGCAACCTATGGCTGAAAATTGGCACCGTGACAACTCACCTCCCAACCCTGCAGCAGAGTAGGGCTCCACACCTACTGAACAACAAACATTCTGCGTAAGCAGGCACCAAGCTGAAAGTGTGACGCACTCTCTCTCTCCCCTAACAATTAATCTGAAAGTCACTACAAACTTATAACAACTACACTACCTGACTTTAAAGGTACGAGGCAGCAGAATGGTGCACCATGCAAGGTATCATACTCCGCTCACTCGAAGACTGTGTTATTATAATTCTATTTATACACAGGATTTACAGTGTGGAAATGAAGCATTCAGCACAACTGTGTTTGCGCTCCTATCCTGTCAACAACTATAACAATCACCTGTATTTATGTAGTGCCACAGTAAAACATCCCAAAGAGGTTCACAGAAGTGTCATGAGAGAAGTTTAGACACATGAGGGGACAGTCGGGCAGATCGACCAAAAGGATAAGACAACACAGGAGCAAAGAAGTGGATTAACAAAACCATCGGTTCTCAACTACCCACTCACTCAGATATCTATCCAACGTGCCTTTAAATCATTTTATACCCTTTGCAGGACAGTGTGCTCCATACTTTCCACCAGCTGCTATGGCTTCAGCTGTCATTGAGTGGTGGCACTCTCGCTTCTCAGAAAGTCATAGGTTCAAGACTTGAACATATAATCTCAAGGTCAACATTCCAGTGCAGTAAAGATTCTATGATAACATTTTGAAGGAGTTTTCTTTATTTATTAGTGTCACAAGTAAGTTTGCTATCACACTGCAATGAAGTTACTGTGAAAATCCCCTAGTCGCCACACTCCGGCGCCTGTTCGGGTACACTGAGGGTGAATTTAGCATGGCCAATGCACCTAACCTGCATGTCTTTCGGACTGTGGGAGGAAACCGGAGCACCCGGAGGAAACCCACGCAGAGGGGAGAACGTGCAAACGCCACACAGACAGTGACCCAAGCTGGGAATTGAACCCAGGTCCCTGGCACTGTGAGGCATCAGTGCTAACCACTGTGCCACCGTGCCGTCCTATTGGCCTATCGGTCGTGTCCTGGCCAGGTATTTATCCCTCGGCCAACACCACTAAAGCAGGTTGTCTGCTCATTATAACTTTGTAGAATTAGGTTGTGTCCAAATTGTCAGTTAAAGCTGCGACTACTACAGTTCAAAAGTATGTACTTCAGTGGCTGCAAAAGCCACTGGGACATCCCAAGGTTAAAAAGGCAGTATTTAAGTGCAAGTCTTTCTTTTTTTCTTCCATCGTGCACACACCTCTTAAGGTTCTCACTATCCTCAACGTCTCAGAAACACCTTTGTTGGCCGACAGTGTGCCCTCCACATGTGTAATCAGTGGAGAGGCTGTACAGGAAGTTAAGGCAGTCATCTCTCCATGTATGACTGATGCACTATCAATCGAGTCAAGACTAGTTGTGAGCAAGACAAATAGGCTTTTATTAGCAAGAACTTGGAGCCATCCCTGTCAGAGATCTGGTCTGTACTGAAGGCTAGGGGGAGGAGCCACCGCCATTATACCCGGACCAGGGGAAGGAGTCTTGGGCGGAACCGACAGGGATGTGCCACATATACAGGTAATAATAAATACTAACTAACAGTGGTTAACCACCACGGATAACAGATAACAGTGGTTTACCACATTCACCCCCTGTTTAAAAAAAGAGTCCGTCAGGGGTGAGGCAGAGTGAACAATATTTACAATATTTACAGATTAAGTCTATCCGAGGGCTTGCTTTGCCGCTGCGATCGCCGTAGTGCCGGTTCCGATGTGGTTTCAGGTCGCGGTGTCATTTCAAGCGCCGGAACGTTGCTGTCATCCGTAGTCTCGTCCGCCCATCGGGTGTGTGGTGACGACTCCTGGGGCTCAGGCGAGCTGTATACAGGGGCGAGAGGAGTGAATAGTGGTTCTGACGTGGTAGGGACAAAGTCGGGGGTTGGGGGTGAGGGGTTGGGGGCTATAGAGGCCCCTGAGTCACCTGCGGGCGCTAGGTCACGGATAGATACCGTGTCCTCCCGCCCGTCAGAGTACAGCACATAGGCGTACTGGGGGTTGGCGTGGAGGAGTTGTACCCTTTCGACATGGGGGTCAGACTTATGGGTCCTGGCATGCTTCCGAAGCAGGACAGGGCCTAGGTATGCCAGCCACGACGGTAGTGAAGTCCCTGGGGAACACGAACATCCGTTCGTGGGGGGTGGCATTGGTTGCCGCGCACAGGAGGGACCTAATGGAGTGTAGCGCCTCCGGTAGGACCTCTTGCCAGCAGGTGACTGGAAGGCCTTTAGACCGTAGCGCTAGTAAAACGGTCTTCCAGACAGTGGCGTTCTCTCTCTCCACCTGCCCGTTACCCCGGGGGTTGCAGCTAGTAGTCCTACTTGAGGCTATGCCTTTGGAGAGCAGGTACCGTCGCAGTTCATCACCCATGAAGGAGGATCCCCGGTCGCTATGGATATAGCTGGGGAAACCAAACAGAGTGAAGAGGCTGCGCAGGGCCCTAATGACTGTGGCCGAGGACATATCTGGGCAGGGAATCGCAAAGGGGAAACGTGAGTACTCGTCAATGACATTGAGGAAGTATATGTTGTGATCAGATGAGGGGAGGGGGTCTTTGAAGTCGATGCTTAGGCGTTCAAAGGGGCGGGTGGCTTTTATGAGGTGTGTCCTGTCTGGTCGGTAGAAGTGTGGCTTGCATTCCGCGCAGACCTGGCAATTCCAAGTTATACACCTGACATCCTCAACTGAGCAGGGCAGGTTTTGGGCTCTAATGAAGTGAAAAGACCTGGTGACCCCCGGGTGGCAGAGGTCATTGTGGAGAGCCTGTAACCGGTCCACCTGCGCACTGGCGCATGTTCCACGGGACAAGGTGTCAGGTGGCTCATTGAGCTTCCCAGGCCGATACAAGATATCGTAATTGTAGGTGGAGCGTTTGATCCTCCACCGTAATATCTTGTCGTTCTTGATCTTGCCCCACTGCGTATTGTTGAACATGAAGGCAACAGATCGTTGGTCCGTGAGTAGGGTGAACCGTTTACCAGCTAAATAGTGGCACCAGTGCTGTACAGCTTCCACTATGGCTTGGGCTTCCTTTTCGACAGAGGAGTGTCGAGTTTCGGGGCCTTGGAGGGTTCGTGAAAAGAAGGCCATGGGTCTGCCCGCCTGGTTAAGGGTGGCGGCTAGGGTGAAGTCAGATGCATCGCTCTCCACCTGGAACGGGATGGATTCGTCTATAGCATGCATCGTGGCCTTCGCAATGTCAGCTTTGATACGGTCGAAGGCCAGCCGGGCCTCCGCCGTCAAGGGAAAAAGGGTGGATTTTATAAGCAGACGGGCTTTACCCACATAGTTGGGGACCCACTGTGCATAGTATGAGAAGAAGCCCAGGCATCTTCTCAGTGCTTTGAGGCTAGTGGGGAGGGGAAGTTCCAGGAGGGGACGCATACGGTTGGGATCGGGGCCGATGACCCCATCCTCCTCTACGTACCCGAGGATGGCGAGGCGGTGTGTACTGAATACACACTTCTCCTTATTGTAAGTCAGGTTAAGGAGATTAGCCGTGTACAGGAATCTGTGGAGGTTGGCATCGTGGTCCTGCTGGTCATGGCCGCAGATGGTGATGTTATCCAGGTACGGGAAGGTGGCCCGCAGCCCGTTCTGGTCTACCATTCGGTCCATTTCGCGCTGGAAGACCAAGACCCCGTTGGTGACGCCAAAAGGGACCCTGAGGAAGTGGTAAAGGTGACCATCCACCTCGAATACCGTATATTGGCGGTCCTCCGGGCGGATAGGGAGATGGTGGTATGCCGACTTCAAGTCAATGGTGGAGAACACCCGATATTGTGCAATCTGATTGACCATGTCAGATATGCGGGGAAGGGGGTACGCATCCAGCTACGTATATCGATTAATGGTCTGACTATAGTCAATGACCATTCTGTGTTCCTCCCCGGACTTAACGACTACCACTTGTGCTCGCCAGGGGCTGGTACTAGCTTCGATGATCCCTTCCCTGAGGAGCCGCTGGACTTCGAACCTGATAAAGGCCCTGTCTCCAGCACTATACCACCTGCTCTTGGTGGCGATGGGCTTGCAGTCGGGAGTGAGATTCGCAAACAAGGAGGGAGGGGCGACCTTAAGGGTCGAGAGACTGCAGGTGGTGCACGGTGGGCAATTTAGGCGCTGCTGATTGCAGACGGAGAGCGGGGGAAAAGGGCCATTATACTGTATAGTGACACTCTTCAGATGGGTCATGAAATCTAGCCCCAGGAGTACAGAAGCGCAGAGGTATGGCAGCACGAGGAGCCTGAAGTTATCATATACCGTGCCCCGCACCTTCAGGGTCACCACGCAGCAGCCGAGGACATTTACAGAGCGGGAATGCGATGCCATGGAGATCGTTTGCTTGACGGGCCGCACGGAAAAGGCGTATCGGCGCACCATATCAGGGTGAATGAAGCTCTCCGTACTCCCGCTGTCAAACAAACAATGCTCCCTGTGCCCGTTTACCTCAATGTCCATCATGGACTTGGCGAGACGCTGAGGCTTGGTCTAGTCCAGGGTAATCGACGCCACCGTTGAATCCTGCAGAAAGCTGTAGGGGGCTAATGAGGTAGGAGATGGCGGCCCCTGCTGCTCCCTCGCGGCCGTTGTCATCCAAGATGGCAGCCCCCGCGGGTCGCTGGCGGCCGATGACGTCATCCAAGATGGCGGCCCCCGCGGGTCGCACACGGCCGGTGTCATCCAAGATGGTGGCCCCCGTGGGTCACACGCGGCCAGGGTCGTCCAAGATGGCGGCCCCCGCGGGTCACACGCAGCGCTCGTGGATTTGGAGGTAGACTTATGGCAGACTTTGGCATAGTGCCCCTTCTTCCCACACGCGGAGCAGAACGACTCCCTCGCCGGGCAGCGTTGTCGGGGGTGCTTACCCAGGCCGCAGAAGTAGCATTTCGGGCCTCCAGAGGTTGCTGCAGTGGTCAGGTCACCGGTGAGGCGTGGGGCGGTGTAGGTCTGTGGTCCTCCTGGTAGCGACGGCTGCGGTGTCCACGATGCGCCCACGTGGTCAGGTGAGTAGACTTCGAGGTATTGTGAGGTCACCTCTAAGGATTCAGCCAGTTCCACCGTTTTCTTTAAGTCCAGCGCACCCTGTTCCAGCAGCCGTTGCCGGATATAAGTAGTTCCGATGCCCGTGACAAAGGCATCCCTGATTAAGTCGTCTGTATATTGGGTGGCAGTCACAGACCTATAGTTGCAGTTCCGGGCAAGCAGTCGCAACGCACGCAGGAACTGGTCAACTGATTCACCTGGCTGCCGTCTGCGCGTAGCAAGGAGGTGTCTCGCGTAGACTTCATTAGGCCGTTTATTATACTGGCCCTTTAAAGATTTGATAGCGACCGTGTAATTTTCCGTGTCTCGGATCGTAGCATATACTACATCACTTACCCGGCCGCGGAGCACCCGTAGTTTGTCAGCATTTGTACGGACGGCAGTGGAGGCTTCGATGTAATCTTCGAAGCATTTCAGCCAGTGATCAAACGTGTTGGACGCTCCGGCAGCTTGCGGGTCCAGATTCAGCCTGTCGGGTTTTAGTAACTGCTCCATTTAAAAAAAAACTTGCTAATAAAATTGATGCACTATCAATCGAGTCAAGACTAGTTGTGAGCAAGACAAATAGGCTTTTATTAGCAAGAACCTGGAGCCATCCCTGTCGGAGATCTGGTCTGTACTGAAGGCTAGGGGGAGGAGCCACCACCTTTATACCCGGACCAGGGGGAGGAGTCTTGGACGGAACCGACAGGGATGTGCCACATATACAGATAATAATAAACACTAACTAACAGTGGTTAACCACCACAGATAACAGAGGTTTACCACAATGACCACTTATGACACAGAGGCAATAACATTAAGGAAGATTTGTAGTTACTTTAAAACATTTGGCTAATTTTAATTTTTTTTTAAAGTTTAAAAAGGACATTTAATACTTTGTGTCACTTATAAAGGGCTCAGTTGTAATCTTTGGATAAGAAATACTGGTCCCTGTGATCTGGTGACCCTTGACCTGGAAGCAGTACCAAGAGAAAGTTAGTTAACATGTGGAAGCTGTCTGGCCAGACACAAAGATGCAGATGGAAGAGCTGGAGACAGAGGTGATTGGGCACGATCAGCACGCTAAGTCAGAGAACTGGACTTCTGAGCAGTGGAAAGCACATCAAGGATTGCTGCTCCTGTTTCTTTCACGTCTGAGTCATTGTACCCAGGGTCAGCCACAGAGGGTGAATGTGTAAATTATCAGTTCTTAGGTCATCCCTTCACTTGTTATACAGCCAGTTGACACTTTACACATATTGATTATACTTAGCTGCTTGCATTTACCTATTAGCACTCATGATTACCTGTAAAGACTTATTATTCAGCCGGCCTTCACTGCACTACACTGTCTGTACTTATAAGTTGACACTCTTGATTACCTGAGAGAGTCGGACTGTCCTCACTCCCGTCTACATATTCTGTGCCTGTGCGCTTCTCTCCACTTTACCTGATGAAGGAGCAGCGCTCTGAAAGCTTGTGAATTCAAACAAACCTGTTGGACCATAACCTGATGTCGTGTGACCTCTCACACAATATGAAGGCATAGGCAGCTCTGGTGGATTCAAGTTATCTCAACCAACCGGAGCTGGGAATGGAGAAGATTCAAGAATGAGCGTGCCTTACAGAGAAATTTACATGTGTGTAACTCTATTTGTGTGAAAGTTGCTGCCTGCTAAGTCCTTGAAGGAAAAGGACAGGAATTTGGTTTGGAAGAACTAGAATCATAGAATCCCTACAGTGCAGAAGGAGGCCATTTGGCCTATCAAGTCTGCACTGACCACAATCCCATCCAGGCCCTATCTCTGTAACCCCATGCATTTTCTCTGCTAGTCCTCCTGACACGAAGGAGTAAGTTAGCATGGCTAATCAACCTAACCTGCACATCTTTGGACTGTGGAAGGAAACCGGAGCAAATTCACGCAGACACGGGGAGAATGTGCAAACTCCACACAGACAGTTACCCGAGGCGGGAATTGAACCCGGGTCCCTGGCGCTGTGAGGCAGCAGTGCTAAGCACTGTGCCACTGAGCCGCCCTCGTGACTAGTCATTAGTCACTGCGTGACTGAAACTGATGCTATGCGGGCATGTGGCCTAGAAAACATGTAAATCAGTCGTTGTTGTATCTGTTATTCCATGCTGATTGTGATTCACCTGTTAATTCATGTTTAACTTATGTTGATTCTGATTCTTGTTAAAGTAAAAGTTCCAAAAGGAGAAACCTTACTGGCAATTTTTTCATTTTGGGGGTCGATTTGTAAAGTTGCTTTTTCAGATGCAACTGGGATTGTAACACATGGAAAGCCCTCTGGTGTACATCACAATAATCAGCTCGCTGATAGCGTTAGTAACTTCATTGCAGTGTTAATATAAGCCGACATGTGACTAATAAATAAACTTACTTTCTTCTGGGAGCACCTTCATCATTTGGACTGCAGTGGTTCAGGAAGACAGCTCACCGCCAGAGTAATTAGGGATAAGTGATGAATGCTGGACTTGCCAGTCATGGCCACATCCCCAGTTTATTTTCTCTTTTAAATACTGGCTCTATAAGAGGGAACTTCAGCTGCATTGCTCGAGTTTAATTGTTCATGCTGCATGGGTCTCAGGAAAATTGTCCTCCACGAATCATAAGATTCAATAGCGAGATATTATTGACTGCCCTAAAACGACAAGCCATCAAACATTGCAGCACAGTAATATCGAAAAATACAAACTTGGAATTTCTTCTGCAGTTGCACCCAGAGATATGCACAATCTGGTCTCAAACAAATTTACCTGGCTTCAAACGCCATAGAAATTTGGGCATTAGCAAGTTGCACATTACGATAAAATGGTTGCAACTCCTCCGGCATTTATGTCCATCTCCCAATCTGAATTTATCATCCAAACCAATCTACAACACTGCTGTGTACCCAACAAGATAGAAAATTGCCCACTTATGGCCTGTTCACAAAAAGCAGGACAAGCTTGACACCATTCAGGACAAAGCAGCCCACTTGATTGGCACCACATCTACAAACATTCAATCCCTCCAGCACCGACGCTCAGTAGCAGCAGTGTGTATTATCTACAAGATGCACTGCAGCAATTCACCAAAGATCCTTAGACAGCACCTTCCAAACCCATGACCACTTCCATCTAGAAGGACAAGGGCAGCAGATACATGGAAACACCACCACCTGCAAGTACCCCTCCAAGCCACTCACCACCCTGACTTGGAAATATATTGCCATTCCTTCACAGTCGCTGGATCAAAATTCTGGAATTCCCTCCTTAACGGCATTGTGGGTCAACCCACAGAACATGGACCGCAGTGGTTCAAGAAGGCAGCTCACCACCACCTTCTGAAGGGCAACAAGGGATGGGGAATAAATGCTGGCCCAGCCAGCGATGCCCATGTCCCACGAATGAATGAAAAAAAAAGTCCAATCCAGCTCTCGGTCGTCAGCTAAGTAATGGAAGGTGTCCTTAACAATGCTACCAAGTGTTACTTACTCAGTAATAACCTACTCACTGATGCTCAAAATGTGTTCTGCCAGGGGCACTTGGCTTTAGATCTCATCACAGCCTTGATCCAAATATGGACAAAAGAACTGAATTCCAGAGGCAAGGTGAGAGGGACTGCCTTTGGTGCCAAGAATCACCATCAAAATTGAAGTAAATGGGAAGCAGGGGAAACTCCCTTCTGGTTGGAGTCATACCAAGTGTAAAGGAAGCTGGCTGTAGCTATTGGAGGCCAATCATCCCAGCCCCAGGATATCACCAAAGGTGCTCCTCAGGCAGTAGGAACAGCAGCTCGGCACTCCGGGGCCATCACACAGGTGACTCCATCAGCTCCAACTCCACAGGCCGAGGAGGGTGCATTTGCTCAACAGTAGAATAGGACCCTCCAGAGGATGCTCACCGAGGTCATCACAGACAACAGATAGCAGTCAGCACACTACCCGCACCCCCACACCTTGAGGTGGAGCTCCTTGAGGTGTGTTGTCAGATGGAAGGCATACAGATAATATCCCACTCAGGATTGTGTACCTGCCCGTGCGTGTTGCAGGATGCTGTTGAGATTGCGATGCTGGATGAACGTGTAAGGATGCAGCACTTTATGATGTCTGATGTTCTCCTCCAGGTAGCTCTTCATTTCAGGACTGACATATGCCCTGTCTTCAAGGTCTCATCATTCTTAAAACGATCAGGTCAATATGAGTGAGCTGTGTCGAACACTCTTGGGATTTATGGTTGTTTTAAAATCATAACAAATACGAACTGAGCCATCTGATTTCATGACAGGTACGATGGGGATAGCCCAGTCACTCATTGTAACCAGCTCTAACACACCAGTGTTAACAAGTCGTACTAATTCCTCTTTGACGTTGGGACAAATTGCATATATCATATTTGCTTCAAGGCCTTGGTTGACTATTAGGCTTTATCTTGAGTTTCACTTGAACTCCCTCCATTGAGCCAAGTGTCTCATCGAATACACTCTTGGATCTATGCAGAAGATGCTGTAGGTCTGTTTTGACATCGACATTGACATCGAGTGTTGACAGCACTCCAGTTAAGCTTTATCTTCTCCAACCATGATCTCCCAAATAGAGTTGGAAAATTACCACGGACAAAATGGAGGGGCAACTCTGCTGTCTATCCACTCAACCCTATGTCGACCATGATATAACCTTTTAACAGCACGACCTCTTCCACATATGTCCCTAAAAACACATCACCTTGTTTTAAAGGGAGATGCTACAGTTTTTGCTGGTATATAGTCTCAGGAATTAAAGACACAGCAACATCAGGATCAACTTTTATCCATTTAAGGTCAGAATCACTCAGAATCTATGTGATGAACCCTGTATGGATAAGATGTTGGAGCTCTTCATCATATTTCTGGACATTTCCTTCTTCACAGTCTTAAATCTTTTCTTCTATGTTGTGAATTCCTTTTTGTAGAATGCAACCTGTTCTTTTCGAAGGTACCCAGATTCTTCTTCCGCATATTCTTCTCAGGGGAAGCTAGTCTAGCCCAATGGGTTTTTACAATGTGACCCATTTTGCCACAATTTTTGCATTGATTACCCTTGCTCCAGCATTCACTCAGTGAATGGCCTATTTTAGCACACCTGCGACATGCTCTTGCTCTTTTAACTTCTTATGGGCAATTCCCAACTTGTGGATCTTCATTCCTGCACCAAATTGTGATGCCTCTTTAGCAGCCAGATCCATTGACACTGTAGCTTCTACTGCTGTTTTTAAAGTCAAAGCATGTTCAGTAAGCAATCTTCTTTGGGTAGCTTCATTTTGGAGACCACAAACTAAATGATCTTGAACAGTATCTTCCAATGACTGGCTAAACTTACAATGTTGTGCCAGCCTTTTTACGGTCGCCACAAATTGAGCAATGCTTTCGCTATCCACTTAATTCCTTCGATGGAACCTGAACCATTCCGCGATGATCATTGGCTTTGGAGAGAAATGCTCATCAAGAATCTTTGTCAAGTCATCATAAGTTTTGGTTCCTGGCTTTGCTGGACGAACCAAGTACTGGAGTAAATTGAAGGTTTTACTTGCTATTGTACTGAGAAAAGCTGGTATGAGCAACTCATCAGCAATTTGATTAGCTTGTACAAAGTACTGAACATGTTCTGCATAGGAACTCTGTGATTAATTTTCTCCATTGAAAGGACACATGGATCCTAACTGACCCAGCGTTTCTCTTGCAGACACTAGCGACTTGAGATTGCGCATTATATATGTATTTTTACTGCCTTCCCAGTACCCACCTTTTTACTCTGGAAACCGTCGACTTAATGTATTTTCTTTTCAAATGGTCTCAGTCATACAGCAAAGCACCCCTGCTTTTCAAATATGCCAGCTACTCCCTGGCACCTCACCCTTCTCTGATCAGAATAAAACACTCTTAAAACCACCCAGACCTTTTTTTTACTTCTTGGGATCTTTTCTTGATGTTCTCAACAAAACAAAATCCCGACTCGTCGCCAATTTTCTTTTTGGAATGTCCTATCTATGTTCGGGTTGTGGGTTTTAAACAAAAAGAAAAAGACAGGGTTTGCACATGTGGATTCAAAGTAACACACAGATGCATTTAAAGAGATGTGCTCTGCCCAGAACAGAAAATGAAATAAAGACTGAAGCCTCTGAAACTCTTTAATGACTTAATGATCAAGCCATGTGACCTGCTCTTAACGTAATTATGCAACCACTTAAAAATATAACAAGCATGAGCCTCGCTATCACTTCCCTCAGCAGGCTTCTGAAACTGCCACATGGACGCCATCAGCCACACACTTTATAGGTAAGCCTTATCCCTGAAGAGCCAATCTTTCATTCTGTGTGGTCTCTGGAAGGTGTTAGGGATCTGAGACCTATTGAGGATGTACAAGTTTTGGATGCTTCCAGGGTATCTGGTGCAAACCTGCAGGATATGTTTGTTCTGGTCATACTCCAGCTGAACATTGAGTGACTGGAAGCCTTTTTAGTTGACATATTCAACTGCTGGTTGCCAGGGAGCTTTTAGAGCCACAAGACTGCAGTTGATAGCACCCTCCACGTGTGGGGATCCAGAAATCTCAGCAAAGCCCAGTGCCTGATTTCTGTTGACATTGATAAAATTGTGTGCCTTGACAAAAACAACGTCTGTGTCCTGTTGGGTACATTCGTGGGTGGCAGCTTGCAAAATCCCCACACAGGTCCTCAGTAGAGCCCTGGAAAGAGCAATCACTTCCTCGTTTTATGTTGTTGGAAATCTCGTTTCAGATCTTTTCGTTAGATTTTGCTCTCATGCCCACCATGACACCCAGCCCCTGGAATGGAAGATTTTGATTTGATTTATTATTGTCACATGTATTGGGATACAGTGAAAAGTATTGTTTCTTGCGAGCTGTACAGACAAAACATACCGTTCATAGAGTACATGGGGAGATGGAAAGGAGAGGGTGCAGAATATACTGTTGTAGTTACTGACAGGGTGAAGAGAAAGCTCAGCTTAATATATGACAGGTCCATTCAAAAGGGAAGAAGCTGTTCTTGAGTGGGAAAGTATATAACCAGAGGCCATAAATAATAAAAACCCAACAGGGAATGTAAAAGAAATACCTTTAACCAAGGAATAGTGAACACGTGCAAATCTCTACCATGGGGAATGGCTGGAGGGAATGGTATAGGTACATTTAAAGTGAAGCTAGACAAGCATATGAGGGAGAAGGAAATAAAGAGTAATGATGATAGATTTAAATGAGGAAAGAGATGAGCAGAATTTTTTTCTCAGAGTTGTACAATTTGGGACCCCTCTGCCTCAGAAGGCGGTGAAGGTGGAGTTGTTAAATATAATGGGCCTAGAATGGTGGCACGGTGGCACAGTGACTAGCACTGCTGCCTCACAGTGCCAGGGACACAGGCTCGATTCCCGCCTTGGGTCACTGTCTGTGTGGAGTTTGCACATTCTTCCCGTGTCTGTGTGGGTTTCCGCCGGGCGCTCCGGTTTCCTCCCACAGTCTGAAATATGTGCGGGTTAGGTGCATTGGCCGTGCTAAATTCTCCCTCCGTGTACCCGAACAGGCGCCGGAGTGTGGCGACTTGCGGATTTTCATAGTAACTTCATTGCAGTGTTAATGTAAGCCTATTTGTGACACTAATAAATAAACTAATGAATAAACTTAAATTTCTAAATTTCAGAATCGGGGATACTGTCTCCAAATAAGAGGCAGGTCATTTAGGACTGAGATGTGGAGGAATGTCTTCACTCAGAGGATGGCGAATCTTTGGAATTCTCTACCTAAAGAAGCTCAGTCATTGAGTATGTTCACGAGAGAGATCAATAGATATCTAGATATTAAAGCTTATCAAGGGATAAAGGAATAGCGCAGAAAGGTGGCACTGAGGCGCTGATGATCAACTGTGATCTAGTTAAATGTAGAGCAGGCTCAAGGGGCCAAAAAGCCTACCGCAGCTTCCATCTCCCATGTTCCCAAGTTCCACAACACATTTCAGTAAAAGAGTGGTCAATTAAAAGACAAAATTGTTTTGGTGCTTGAGAAAGAAAAAAAATGCAAAAATATAACAAAACACAATCAGGTTCAAACAATTGTAAATCTCTCTTCAAGCAACATAAAGATCTGGATTCTTCTGTGAAAAATGCTGATGACATTTTAAAACTTTAAATAAACTGTTACAATTACTATTATATCTTGGGGTTGTGTCTTTAAATTTATGGTAAATGAAGAGAGTCAGGTGAGCTGTACTGCAGTTTGGGCAGTAAGTGTGAATCGTTTGATTGTCAGAGATCAAAGAAAGATTCAGATTGTTCAACTGAGAAGGTGATCCAAGATATTCATGCTTGGAGCCTGCAGTCCGAATATACCATGAGTAGATCCTGAGTCTTCCAGAGTCCCAGAAAGGAGTTGATGTATCACATTGTAAACAGTTCTGCTGTAAAGTATCTATTAACTTCTAAGATTAAAGGGAGCTGGGATCAAAGATAACTAATTAGCACTTCTATTTAGATACAATGTTTCCCACTGCCTTAGGGAAGAGGATAACAGGAGCCATTTTTCAGATTATGCTACAGGCTTCCCTATAATCCCATGAATATCACAGACAGACAGCAGTTTTCAGTGTTGTCTTCAGCTATCTGAGAGGTAGAGAGCAAGAGATAAAAGCAGGCAGGCCTGCACCTTAAGCAGAGAAAATGCTAAGTTACTGCTGAGTCCATCATTCATCGCGCAGAACACAAATGGGAGTTTGCACTCTGAGTAAAGACTGAATTTGAGGGGTTTTAGAGGAGGTTGAAGGATTTGACTAACTTGGAGCTGGAGGAAGGAATCCACAGAGGAGTGCTTACACGGAATGGCATTTCTGGGAATAGAAGTTACCCGGCTGGGAAAGTAATAAGGAAACGAGCCATCAGGAGCTGAGAATAATTTGGACAGGTTCCTGGAGGATGAAGTGTTCATTTAAGGGAAAGCGTTGAGTATAACTGCAGCGGCAGATTTCCCAGTCATAATTGAAGTTAAAATGGGGAATCTCTTTTCTGGAGCTAAGTTGCCTTCGGACAAGAAAATAGTGTTTAATTAACAGTGCTTTTCAGTCACAGTAAAAGGTTATAAAACCCTTTCACCTTGACGTCTTGATCTTGAAATCTTGATGTGCCATTCTTTCAAGCTGTTGACTGGGAGTTCAAGCATATCTTTCAAAGCTATTGCTCTCTAAGGATATCATAACAAAACATTGAATTGTTTCAAACATGAATCTTTTTAAAATGCAGTAACAACAGGCAGTAGACAGCTTCCAGCCTGACAACCTTTTCCCCTTAACAACTAAGGTGACATCTCGTTTGCCACTGCGCCATCTAGTCTCACTGGCAGTCACCCCGTCTCGGCATTTTCCATTGATTACCATCAGAATGGAGGGGTGTGGCACGGTGGTGAAATGCCAATCTGATGAGCTGTATGCTGGTGCATTCACCCCTTCAGAAATATCACATTACTGATCTTCAGTCCCATGGTTCTGTATCAAATAGCCATTTGGCAGTATGGAACCTGAGCACTGCTGAAAAAGGACATTTTGTTGAAACTTTCCATCTTGCACTCATCAGGACAAGCGCATGAATATCAATGTCAGGGCACACAACAAGTTATACTGTACAAGAAGAGAGTGCTGATTGGTCGGCAAGTAGATTCTGATTGGTGGAGGTGCCACACCCTCTTCTTACACAGTTGTTGTTTCCCCTGACACTGGAATTGTTCTGATGAGTGCAAAATGAAAAGCTTCAGCAAAATGTACTTTCTCACCAATATTCAAGTTTCTGTATTAGCTTGTTTCCTTTCTAATTGGACAGTAAACCCCATTATACTGCTAACATTTCAAAATATCTCAGGAAATATTGTAACATTTCCAAAATACCTTGGACGTTTCCTCATAACCACTCAGGAGATACTGTAACATTTCCAATTTTTATCCCAGGAAACATTCTAGTGCTTGTAGATAATGTACCATGCTCACTGAGAACGTGACTTTCAAAAGCCACACGGTGTGTGTCAAATTCTCTGAGCTCAGCAATAGGAGCAACAAACTCAGTGCATCACTTTACATTATTGTCATCGTGCTGAATGCATGTTAACCGCCACTGATCTCTCAGTCATCTGTTTCCACTAATAGATCAATTTACACCTGATTTTGTCTCATTGTCTGCTAATCCTGTTGCTGGGTAAATTGCATGCTATCATGCATTTAGAATATTGGTTACTGTTGTTGCTAGGCAGATTTCCACCCGGGCAATTCACATTTTATCGTGCCTTTTAAAGTTCTTGTTACTGCTGTTGCTCGGCAGATCCCTGGCACAACCTAATTGCAAATCAGATTTCTTGCAAATTAGATTTTCTTTTCAATTTATGCAAAAGATTAGTTTTTTCATTTCACCTCCTCTGTATCCTTGGTAAAAAAGTTGTATCAATTTGGATGGTCTGGATAAGCTTGTCAAGAACAACATTATCATTGTTGACAATCCACCTGACTTTTGGATAGGGGCAGTTATGAGTTGAAACTCAATGAGAAATCTCGTGTCACCTCACTTCTTACCCTCTGAATTCAGTAATTCTCCTTACATTTCTTTAAAACCAGACACCAAACTATTATCAGGATTTTTAAAAACACACTCTGAACCACTCCATTCAACTATTAATCCTTGATCTTATTCCTTGCATATCTACATGCTTTTAAAAAAAATATCCAATCAATTTCAATCAGCCAGACATCCAACTTGTCCTTCATCACAATCAAATTCACCTCAGCCTGTTTAACTTCAGAATCATTTTAAATTCAAATTTCTTCCATGACCTCACCCTGCAGTTTTCTTTTCCAGGAGATTCATGTTTAACGCTGCTTTTTTTCTGTGAAAGTTGTTCATTTTTCTTTCAAGTCAGATCTTCTTCAGCTGCTTTAAGAACATCACAGAGGTTATGCCAATGCTCAGCAGAGAAAGCTTGATGCACCTTTTTAATTCAATTCACTAATTTTACCAATCGCATGCATTTCTTCCATGCTCAGAGTTCAAGCTTAATACCGCTCTGATAAAACCCACTGCTGCCTTGTTCTGAAGTTTTAATTTAGGTTAAAGAATACGTGGCCTGCCTCGGAACTATATAGTGTCAGTACTGGATTTAGCTTTCCCACTTTCTATCAAAGCATATTTTCGCTTCCTTTCATCATTAACTTTCAGTACGATTGTTATCTGTTTTACTTCACTTTGCTGATGGTCTAACTGCATTTTTAATTCAGGTGAGGTTTAAACCAGCAGGCTAAGTTTCTGATTCTTTAGACCCTTAGGAACATTAACATACAGGGGGATCTGGACGTGCAGGTCCACAGTTCCCTAAAAGTTGCAG
The DNA here is from genome assembly GCF_964213995.1 of Mustelus asterias. Classification (NCBI taxonomy): domain Eukaryota; kingdom Metazoa; phylum Chordata; class Chondrichthyes; order Carcharhiniformes; family Triakidae; genus Mustelus; species Mustelus asterias. The sequence goes on along the minus strand of NC_135815.1, from coordinate 85,525,243 downwards.
CACACGTGGCCAAGGTGATTAAGAAGACATATGGCATGCTTGCCGTCATCGGCCGGGGCATTGAGTACAAGAGTTGGCAAATCATGTTGCAGCTCTATGAGACCTTGGTTAGGCCGCATTTGGAGTAATGCGTGCAGTTTTGGTCGCCACACTACCAAAAGGACTGGGAAACTTTGGAGAGAGTGCATAGAAGATTCACCAGGATGTTGCCTCGTCTCCAGGGTGTTGGCTCTGAGGAGAGGTTGAATAAACTAGGATTATTTTCACTGGAAAGACGGAGGCTGAGGGGAGACCTGATAGAGGTCTACAAAATTATGAGGGGCATAGACAGGGTGGATAGTCAGAGGCTTTTTCCCAGGATGGAAGAGTCAACTACAAGAGGGCACAGGTTCAAGGTGAGAGGGGGAAAGTTTAAGGGAGATGTGTGGGGAAAGTCTTTCACGCAGAGAATGGTGGGTGCCTGGAATGTGCTGCCAGAGGTGGTGGTGGTGGAAGCAGGCACATTAGCAATATTTACACGGCATCTGGATGGGGAGGGAATAGAGGGATACGGAGTAAGGACAGAAGGTTTTTTTAGTTCAGCTGAGGCATCATGATCGACAGGGGCTTGGAGGGCTGAAGGGCCTGTTCCAGTGCTGTACTTTTCTTCGTTCTTATATAGCTTTAGTTGGAACATCAATTTTAACAGCAGGTTCACAGAACCTTTTGTTTCAAACTGATTTGTTTAAGTCACTCACCTTTTCCATACAACCTCAGTTTCAACAGCTTTAGTGAACTCTCCCAAAACAACTGGAGATGGCGATACCTTTATCCCCAGCCGAGTCACTATCCAACAAGAAAATCACATCTTCAATAGGCAAATTCGGAATGACACCAACAATGACAGGATTAGTGACTAAGTCACATTTTAAATTAACTCTATGCAAAAAGGAATGGGTAAACAATTTCAATCGATAAACTGCATCAATCTGTTTCCATTTAGCAAAATTCTGGAGAGAAATTCACTTCACTTGCCAGCATCAGTGACTGTGCTGATTCTATATGTCTAGGAATGACAACTGACTTCCCTGTCACACCGGACAAAAATGATGATACTTCACCTTTAAACAGGAAGCTTCCATCATTTCCCACACAATGAAGAACCTATCCATCTGTGTAAGCTTGACTCACTCTGGGACAGTATTTTCTGGATGTTCATTTCATTTGACAAAGTCAACAGGGGCGATTCTCCCCCCAAAAATTCTAAGTGTCGAATTTGGGAAAAACTGGAGTAAATCACGCTGTTTTTTTCAGTGGGAGTTTCAAAATGGATCTCCCATACTCTGCGCACTGCAGACTGCCTTAGCGCCAATCCCATTGAAAATCAATGGGTGGGACCCATTTCCGCTGGCAAGGCCGACAGCATAGCACTGAGTGGGCCACTGCGCATGCGCTGATCTGTCAGTGGTGAGATCGGCGCATGCACAGTGGCCCCTGTCTGCTGGCCTCCCAACCGCTGGCCAGCCCCGCGACCCCTGATCACTGCTCCTTTGACCTCCCCATCCCCATGGCCCAATTTCTGACCCCCTGGATGGCCCAGCCATGTCCCCTGCACCCCGATCTCCCGACTCCCCCCCCCCTTCAATCTCCCGATTCCCTCCCCCCACCGGGCAGGTAGCCTCGACCCTCCTCCCCCACCCCCAACCCTCCCCGATTGTAGGCCTCCCTCCCTCTGATCGGGATCCCAGTGCAGAGTGGCAGTGAGATCCCCCCCCACCCATTGCCCGCAGAGGCCCCACCCCTCATTGGGCCCCACCCCCTTGGTGCTGCCCAATGCTTGATGGGCAGTGCCAAGATGCCCCCTGGACATTGGCACTCTGCCCCTTGGGCAGTGCCAGGAGGTCCAGGTTGGCACTGTCAAGGTGGCAATGCCCAGGGGGAACTCCCCAGTGCTTGAGAATCTGGGGGGCCTCGATGACCCCCGTTCACTCCAGCTGGGTTAGGCCACCAGCTCCCCACAAGTACCGGGCCCATTAATTATATGTAAAGGAGATTGAAATGTGCATTAGAATAATTTATCCAGCTCCACGCCAGAAATGAGCAGAGATGAGTGGAGGTCGTGGCGCCCAACGGGGAGCCCGCAAAACAGCCCCCACTCGAGTCTCCCGGCCCACTGCATTACAAAACAGCGCAACGGGATAGACGAATCGCCCCAAACATGTTAGCCCCGTTGAATCAAGTTTATCTTCTGGACTTTCTCTCTTACTAATCTACGGAGTGTCTGCCTCGTCAACCTGTCCATCTTCCTATGTTGACCAGATTTATTTTTGCCATCAGACCTGTTATCTCTCCATTTTCTCTGCGATTTGCCATACAAAGGTCTGCTACTGAGGTACTTGAGAGACAATTTGTGGTTGCCTGCCGTTACTGCAGAATCTCTCATTTTAGAAATTTCCAAGTAGGACCTTACATTCTTCCATCAGAATCACACAAGGTTCTCAAAATCTTCAACCTTCGTCAACCTACACCCGGTACCGATCAACCTTCGTCACCCCTGGCTACCTATCAACCTGGCTACTTATCAAGCTAATGTCCTTCGGGAAAGGAAACCTGCCTTCCATACCTGGTCTGGCCCATATGTGACTCCAGACCCACAGCAATGTGGTTGACTCTTAAAATCCCTCTGAAACAGCCTAACAAGCCACTCAGTTGTATTCAACCATGAAAGATTGAACAAAAAGGAATGAAATGGGACGGACCACCTCGCATCGACCTCGGCACCAGAAATGACAACAGCAAACCCAGCCCTGTTGACTCTGCAAAATCCTCCTTACTAACATCTGGGAGCTTGTGCCAAAATTGGGAGAGCTGTCTCACAGACTTGTCAAGCAACAGCCTGATGTATTCATATTATTGGAATCATACCTTACAGATAATGTCCCAGACACCACCATCAACATTCTTGGACATGTCCTGTCTCACCAGCAGGACAGAGCTAGCAGAGGTGGTGGAGGCACAGCGATATACAATTGGGAGGGAGTTACCCTGGGAGTCCTGAACATTAGCTCTGGACTCCATGAAGTTTCATGACTTCAGGTTAAACATGGGCAAGAAAACCTCCTGCTGATTACCACGTACTGCCTGCCCCCCGCCCCACCCACCCCCCACTCAGCTGATGAATTAGTCCCCCTCCATGTTGAATACCACTTGGGGAAAGCACTGAAGGCAGCAAGAGCGCAGAAGGTACTCTGGGTGAGGACACAAAATCCATCACCAAGAGTGGCTTGGTAGTACCACTGCAGATCGAGCTAGCCGGGTCATAAAGGACATAACTGCTCGACTGAGACTGCTGCAGATGATGAACAACCAACAAGGAGGAAAAACATACATGACCTCATCCTCACCAACTGCCTGCTGCAGATGCATCTGTCCACGACGGTGTCAGTAGGAGTAGACAGTCCTTGTGGAGATGAAGTCCCCCTTCACACTGAGGCTACCCTCCATTGTGTTTTGTGGTCAAACTACCACTGTTTTAATGGGATTGATTTTAAACAGATCTCGCAGCTCAAAACTGGACATCCATGAGATGCTGTGGGACATCAGCAGCAGCCGAATTTTACTCAACTGCAATCTGTAACCTCCTGCCTGGCATATCCCCCACACTACCATTACACTGGCATATACCCAGCAATGTGGAAAATTGCCCAGATATGCCCTGTACACAAGAAACAGGACAAATCCAACCTGGCCAAGTACTGTCCCATCAGTCTACTCTCGACCATCAGTAAAGTGATGGAAGAGGTCATCAAGCTAAGAGTGACTGCCCTACATCAGCCTTTGACCGAGTATGGCATCAAGGAGCCCTGGCAAAACTGGAGTCAATGGGAATTGGGGGCAAAACCCTCCGCTGATTAGAGTCATACCTGGCACAAAGGAAGATGGTTGTGATAGTTGAAGGTCAATCATCTCAGTCCTAGGACATCACTACCTCAGGGTAGTATCCTAGACTCAACCATCTTTAGCTTCTTCATCAATGACCTTCCTTCTATTATAAGGTCAGAAATGAAGATGTTCGCTGATGACTGCACAATGTTTGGTATCACCAGTGGGATGCCCCAGGGATCTGTTCTGGGACCCTTGCTCTTTGTGATTTTTATAAATGACCTGGATGAGGAAGTGGAAGGATGGGTTGGCAAGTTTGCTGATGACACAAAGGTTGGAGGTGTTGTGGATAGTGTAGAGGGATGTCAGCAGTTGCAACGAGACATAGATAAGATGCAAGACTGGGCGGAGAAGTGGCAGATGGACTTCAACCCAGATAAGTGTGTGGTGGTTCATTTTGGCAGGTCGAATAGGATGGAAGAATATAATATTAAGGGTAAGACGCTTGACAGTGTGGAAGAAGAGGGATCTTGGGGTCCGGGTTCATAGGACGCTCAAAGCGGCGTCGCAGGTAGAGGCTGTGGTTAAGAAGGCGTATGGAATACTGGCCTTCATCAAGAGAGGAATTGAGTTTAGAAATCGGGAGATAATGCTGCAGCTGTATAGGACCCTGGTCAGACACCACCTGGAGTACTGTGCCCAGTTCTTTTCGCCTCATTACAGAAAGGATGTGGAAGCCATAGAACGGGTGCAGAGGAGATTTACGAGGATGTTGCCGGGATTAGGTGGCATGCCTTATGAGGATAGGTTGAGAGAGCTAGGTCTATTCTCCTTGGGGAGGCAAAGGATGAGAAGTAACCTGATAGAGGTGTATAAGGTGTTGAGAGGTATTGATAGAGTAGATTCTCAGAGGCTTTTACCCAGGGCTGAAATGGTTGTCACGAGGGGCCACAGGTTTAGGGTGCTGGGGAGTAGGTATAGAGGAGATGTTAGGGGTACATTTTTCACTCAGAGGGTGGTGGGTGCGTGGAATCGACTGCCGGTAGTGGTGGAGGAAGCGGATTTGATTGAGTCTTTTAAGAGACTTTTGGATAGGTTCATGGAGGTTAGTAAGACAGAGGGTTATAGATGAGCCTAGAAGGTAAGGAAATTGTTCGGCGCAACTTGTGGGCCGAAGGGCCTGTTTGTGCTGTAGCTTTTCTATGTTCTATGTCCAAATGCTGCAGATCTGGATAATATCCAGGCTTGGGCAGACAAGCAGCAAGTAACATTTGCCCCACACTAGTGACAGGCAATGACCATCTCCAACAAGAGAGGATCTAACCATCACCCCTTGACATTCAATGGTATTACCATTGCTGAATCCCCCATTATCAACATCCTGGGGGCTTACCATTGATCAGAAACTGAACTGGATGAGCCATATAAATACTGTGGCTACCAGAATAGATCAAATGCTACGAATCATGTGGTGAGTAACTTACCTCCTGACTCCCCAAAGCCTGTCCATCATCTACAAGGCAGAAGTCAGGACTGTGATGGAATACTCTCCACTTGCCTGGATGAGTGCAGCTCAAGAAGCTTGACATCAGCCTGCTGGATTGCTGCCCCTTCCACAGACATTCAATCCCTCCACCGGTGGATAGTGGCAACCCTGTGTACCATCTACAAAATGTATTGCAGGAACTCTCCAAGGTTCCTTAGGCAATACCTTCCAAACCCATGACTACTACCACTACTAGGAGGACAAGGGCAGAAGATATCTGGGGAAATCACCACCCTGGAGTTTCCCTCCAAGTTACCATCCTGATTTGGAAATATATTGGTGTTCCTTCACTGTCGCTGGGTCAAGAATTCAGCACTCCTCTCTAACAGCACTGTGGGTGTACCTACACCTCGGACTACAGCGATTCAAGGCGGCAGCTCACTATCAGCTTCTCAAGAGCAATTCATTGCTGCCTCACAGCACCGGGAACCAGGGTTCACTTCTGGCCTTAGGTGACTGTCTGTGTGGAGTCTGCACATTCTCCCCGTGTCTGCGTGGGTTTCATCCAGGTGCTCCGGTTTCCTCCCACAGTCCAAAGATGTACAGGATAGGTGGATTGGCCATGCTAGAATTGCTCCTTAGTGTCCCAAGACATGTAGGTTAGGTGGATTAGTGGGGTAAAGTATGGGGTTATGGGGATAGGGCAGGGGGTTGGATGTTCTGTTAGAGAGTCAGTGCAGACTTGATAGATTGAATAGCATTCTTCTGCACTGTAGGAATTCCGTGACATTCAATGGTCTAGCTACCCATCAACCTTTGTCAACCCCAAGGCTACCCATCAAGCACCATTTCCATTCCTCTCGGAAATTCCACTAAAGCCTGATTCTGTTTCCTTTTAAAATTTCTGTCCGTGAACCGCTGGCACGAACTCAAGGACATTAAGAACAGCAGTTTTCACCCTATCACAGGCACCAGACTGTTAGGCTGACAGAGCTGAGTACACCATCAACCTTTTCTCTGCAAACACACGCTTTAGGTCACTAAAGCCTCGTGACAATTTTCTCAAATTATACAAACTTGTTCCTCCCTGAATTAGGCACTAAATGGATAATCCTCACCAAATCAAAACCAGGAGTTGATTCTGAGTCATCTTCAGGTTTTACTGCCACCCCCTGTTGGTGTAATCTAAACCTTTCTCTTTCCAGTTTGAATGTTCTTGCGTCACTTTCTCTTTGAAATTCAAGATTTTCTCTCTCTCTCTCTTTGCAATTATAATTTAAGTTTTTTTTTCACTTCTCCCTCTCTTTCCAATTCAAGTTTTGCTCTGTCTGACTCCAATTCAAGGCCTTTCATTTGTAACTTGAGTCTAGAAAACTCAACCCGAGTGCTATTGGGGTCACCCTTTCCTTCCTCAAGATTCAAGTGCTGAGCCAATGCCTCAGCGATGCCTGCCTCTCCAGCTTCTGCTTTCAAGCTAAACCCCAAATCCTCTGCCACACCTTTCACATTATCCTTTGTTAATTGTTCCGAGGCATGCACAGACAAGTCCTCTTGCCACAAACACTTGGGGATTAAAAGTAGCCATGTTGATTTCCCACTGAATTTCAGCAAAAGCAGACATGAAACTTTGTTTGTTCAAGCACTGGATCTCCTGACACAAACTGGAAAGGCGTCAGGGATAATTCCATGTACAGACTCGGCACACACTGGCTGCCGATACAGGCACAACCTTTCCTGATGCCCTTTTTGATTTGATTTATTGTCACATGCATTATACAGTGAAAAGTCTTGTTTTTTTTGCACACCAAACAGACAGGCAAAGCATAGCGTTCATAGAGAAGGAAAGGAGAGGGTGCAGAATGCAGTGTTACAGTCATAGCTAGGGTGTAGAGAAAGATCAACTTAATGTGGGGTAGGTCCATTCAAAAGTCTGATGGCAGCAGGGACGAAGCTGTTCTTGAGTCGGTTGGTACGTGACCTCAGACTTTTGTATCCTTTTCCCGACAGGTGGTGGTGGAAGAGAGCATGTCCGGGCTGCGTGGGGTCCTTGATTATACTGACTGCTTTTCCAAGGCAGCGGGAAGTGTAGACAGAGTCAATGGATGGGAGGCTGGTTTGCGAGATGGACTGGGCTTTGTTCATGACCCTTTGTAGTTTCTTGCAGTCTTGGACACAGCAGGAGCCATATCAAGCTGTGACACAACCAGAAAAGATGCTTTCTATGGTGCATCTGTAAAGGTTGGTGACAGTCATAGCGGACACGCCGAATTTCTTTTTGGTTGGCAGGCAATAGCAGTTAGCAATTTTGAAATACTTAAATGAGATCACTTGTGTTGCTATCTTTAGACCCAGTGTCACCTCCCTAATTTATTAAAAGGCTATGTTTATTTGAAGAGTTAACAAGTTGGATAAATGTCGCTAATTCAGTTGGTAGATAACGGGAACTCTTAATCCCAGAGGTCACGGTTCTGAGCCCACAATGGATTTTTATTTGAGTTGCTTTTAAGAATTTGTTTTTCTTAAATTTTCAAATAGGTTCCTGGGGAAAAAATATCTGCCTGTCACTCCCAGGCATCTCGTATTCACTACTGGAATAACTATTTGAAAAGCAGTATTGCTTTATTTGATACATTTTCAAGACTTTAACTTAAATAAAACTTTCCATCATGAACAAAGCTTCAAAATAAGATCTATCGTCGTTATGTCAAATTTTGCCCACTGAAGAAAGATGTTTTAATAGAAAACAGCATTTAAAAGCATCTCATCTTAAGTAACCACAGCCTAACAATCTCTCTGCATCTGCACATGTGCAGAAAGTGCTCCCTCTAGTGTTGTGGCACAAATAAAATGCAGCCTTGTCGGAAAATTCCAGTGTGCTATTTTACAGTCCCCCAGTTCCATTCTGCAAGAGATCCCAATCTGCTACGAACCCCTTGGCAATCAATAACCCGTTAAAAGAAATGACTCTCCACAATGCCAATAAAATAACGGAAGGCCAAGATTTCACTGTTAGACATTTACTGTAACATACAAACTAAAATCAACATAGTTCAAACATTACTTAACATGCAACTGATAAATCAAACTCAAGAAAAAAGGTGGAGTTTTGCAATAAAGTTTAAGTTTATTTATTAGTCACAAGTAAGGCTCACATTAACACTGCAATGAAGTTACTGTGAAATTCCCCTAGTCGCTACAGTCTGGCACCTGTTCGGGTCAATGCACCCTAACCAGCACTTCTTTCAGACTGTGGGAGGAAACCGGAGCACCCGGAGGAAACCCATGCAGACACAGGGAGAACGTGCAAACTCCACACAGACAGTGACCCAAGCCGGGAATCGAACCTGGGACCCTGGGGCTATGAGACAGCAGTGCTAATCACTGTGCCACCACGCCACCCATGACCAAATAACACCATTAAAATAAGCCTTTTGAAACACTCTTCTGGTTAATACATAGCATTCAGTCTGAAAAGTCATTCCTAGCTCTCCAGTAGTTCAACTCTCCACATCAGGACGAAACCTCCAGTGTCCTTTGAGAATTGTTCCACTCTACCTGAGTTTTCTCAGATACAATCACCACCAGCAAGGCACGTTTTGCCAAATCCCCTTCTCCCTCATGTCACCACAGTCCTGACAATCCAGAATTCCAGACATTCCTGCATCTGAGACAGAAAGTGCTGGAGAAACTCAGCAGGTCTGACAACATCTGTGGAGAGAGAATAGAGTCAACGTTTCGAGTCTGGATGACCCTTCATCAGAGCTGTTTCTATTTTTGTCTCAGATTCCAGCATTCACAGTATTTTGCCTTTATTCATAGAAACATAGAAATGTAGAAACAAAGAAGATAGGAGCAGGAGGAGGCCATTTGGCCCTTCGAGCCTGCTCCGCCATTCATCACGATCATGGCTGATCATCCAACTCAATAGCCTAATCCTGCTTTCTCCCCATAACCTTTGATCCCATTCACCCCAAGTGCAATATCCAGCCGCCTCTTGAGTACATTCAATTTTTTGGCATCAACTACTTCCTATGGTAATGAATTCCACAGGCTCACCACTCTTTGGGTGAAATGTCTCCTCACTTCTGTCCTAAATGGTCTACCCTGAAACCTCAGACTGTGACCCCTGGTTCTGGACTCCCCCACCATCAGGAACACCCTCCCTGCATCTACCCTCTCTAGTCCTGTTAGAATTGTACTCAGGTATAGTATTCCTGCATCTGACCCCTTTAAATGGTTTAGTCGGCTCTGGTAAAACTGCTTTCCCATAGATGCCCTCCCCATCATTTCCCATAGAGCAGAAAATACCTGTTCCTGGGAGAGTTTCAATCCACATCTCCCAACAGTCTGAGGTTTCAGGGTAGACCATTTAGGACAGAAGTGAGGAGACATTTCACCCAAAGATTAGTGAGCCTGTGGAATTCATTACCACAGGAAGTAGTTGATGCCAAAAAATTGAGGTGCTATAAACTGCAGTCCTACACGCAACTGGCTTTTACTTGAGTTTCTCTCCCTTCTCAACTTACATCTGCAGAGCAACGGGAAGTCACATGGGCACTTTTCCGAACCGAGGTGTGCACCAGGAATTTGCCACCCCTCTTTTCGCAACATCTGTTTTACTTTGGAGTTAAAGGGACATTTTGAAACATAATCACTTTGTAAAATTTATGACACCATGCTGCTTATCCATCTTTTGATTTGATTTGTCACATGTATTAACATAGTGAAAAGTATTGTTTCTTGCGCGCTATACAGACAAAACATATCGTTCATAGAATAGGAAAGAAGCGAGTACAGAATGGAGTGTTACAGTCATAGCTGGGGTGTAGAGAAAGATCAACTTAATGCAAGGTAAGTCCATTCAAACGTCTGACAGCAGCAAGAAGAAGCTGTTCTCGAGTCGGTTGGTACGTGACCTCAGATTTTTGTACCTTTTTCCGAAGGAAGAAGTGGGGGGAAGAGAGAATGTCCGGGGTGTGTGTGGGGTCCTCAATTATGCTGGCTGCTTTACGGAGGCAGCGGGAAGTGTAGACAGAGTCAATGGATGGGAGGCTGGTTTCAGAAGATACTGGTCTCAGAAGATACTGGAGCAGTTCCATATTCTTTTCCTCAGGGGATTCTGTAAAATCGCCACATTATCTCAGGGAATTCTGTAACATTTCCACATTACCTGTCTGAGGGATTGTGATAAAATTTCCACATTATCCACCCCAGGAGATACTGTAACATTTAGGCATTATCTGTGTCAGAGATACTGCAACATTTCCACATTATCTCTCCCAAGGGACAGGGTACATTTCCACATTATGTATTCCCAGGAGATATGGTAACAATTGCACATTATCCATCTCAGGAGGTAATGTAACAATTTCACATTATCTCACCTGAGATATTGTAACTTGTTCACAATATCTCACTCAGGAGATTTTGCAGCATTTCCACCGGGAGCTGCTGTGACTTTTCTAGACGATGTCATATTTCCGCATTACGGAGGAGGAATAGGACTCTGGGCCATCTGATATTTCTAAGCACAATGTGGCCTCTTAGTGCTTGAAAATTAGGTCTGAAATGCAGGGACGATTCTGACAGGAAGCATGCTGGACATTGCCTTGGCAAAATTGATTGTGTCTGGAGATCTAATGACCAGAACAGCATGAAGATCAGGCAGATTATAACCTCAATGATTGTGCAGGCTGATTTAATGCCAGCATTGCCATTTTGAACTCCAGGTTGCAATCTAGGTCCCTATTTTGTCGTGCACACCGAAACACAGCATTAAGTGGAGAGAAGGATTCCCACTGACCAGCAGTGATATTTAAAGAGATCATGAAACACTGTCACAATCCCTGTAGAGACCAATAGCTTTAAAGAGATTTAACTTCCCAGCTAATTTAAAGGGATTACACAAAATTTCAAGACTTTTACTACAACTAAAATCAACATTGACTAAACATTACTTAGTGAGCAACTAACACACTAAACCACAGAAAAAGACATCCTTTATTAGTGGTTTAACATATTCAAAAATCTGCAGAAATGTCCCTGTGGCAATTGCCCTCCATCACCCATAACCATGTTCCTTTGTGCTAGGTATGACTCCAATTAGTGGAGAGTTCTCCCCGATTTCAATCAACTTCAGTTTTGCTCGGGCTTCTTGATGCCATACCCAGTCATTGATGTTCTTGATGTCAAGGCAGTCACTCTCACCTCACCTTTGGCGTTCAGCTCTTTTGCCCATGTTTGGACCAATGCTGCAATGGAGTTAGGTGCTGAGTGGTCCTGGTGGAGTGTAAACCGAGCATCAGTGAGCAGATTATTGCTAAGTGCTAATTGACAGAACTGTTGACGATCCCTTCTATCACTTTGCTGATGTTCAGACTAGACTGACAGGCTGGATTGGATTTGTCCTGCTTTTTGTCGACAGGACATACTCGGGCAGTTTTCCATATTGCCAGACAGATGCCAGTGTTGTAGCTGTACTGGAACAGCCTGGCTCGGTGTGTGGCTAGTTCTTGAGCACAAGTTTTTGGTTCTATCGTTGGAATGTTGTCAGGACCCGTAGCCTTTGCAGTACCCAGTTCCTTCAGCCATTTCTTGGTGACATGTAGAGTAAATTGAAATGACTTTTGACTGTAATCCTAGGAAGAGTCTGAGATGGGTCATCCACTAGGCACTTCTGGCCAAAGATGGGTGTAAATGCTTCAACCTTCTCTTTTGCACTGATGTGTTGAATTCCACCATTATTGAGGATGGTGATGTTTGTGGAGTTGCCTCCTTCAGTTATCTGTTTAATTGTTCACCACCATTCATAACTGGATGTGGCAGGGCTGCAGAGCTTTGATATGTTCCTTTGGTTGTGGGATCACTCTATCGCTTGCTGCTTCTGGTGTTTAACATGTGTGCAGTCTGTATTGAAGCTTCACCAAGTTGGTAGCTCACTTTTAGGCACGCCTGGTGCTATTTCTGACATGCTCTCCTTTACTTTTCATTGAATCAGTAATGATGACCATGAAAAGATTGTTGATTGTCATAAAAATCCATCTATTTCACTAATATCCTTTAGGGAAGGAAATCTGCTGCCCTTACCTGGTCTGGCCCACATGTGACTCCACACCTACAGCAATGTGGTTGACACTTAAATGTCCACTGAAATAGTCCAGCAAGCCACTCAATTGTATCAAATCATTACAGAATGAAACCACCCTGACATCCAACTAGACATCAGAAGTGGCAACAGCCCCATCAACCCTGTAAAGTTCTCCTTACTAACATCCGGGGGCTGGTGCCAAAATTGGGAGAGCTGTCTCAAAGACTAGTCAGAAAACAGCCAGACATGCTCATACTCTCAATATCCCAGATATCACCACATCACCATCCCTGAGTATACCCTGTCTCACTGGCAGGACAGACCCATCAGAGGTGGTGACAGTTGGGAGGAAGTTGTCCTCGAAGTCCTCAATGTTGACTTTGGACTCCATGGATTTGCATGGCATCAAGTCAAAGATAGGCAAGGAAACCTCCTGCTGATTACGACCTACCAACCCGTCTGCTGATGAAACCATACTCATCCATATTGAACACTACTTGGAGGAAGCACTGGGGATGGCTAGGGGACAGAGCGTCCATCAACAAGAGTGGCTCAGTAGCACCACTACTAACCTACATGTCCTCACCAATCTACCCGTGACACTATAAACAGGAGTGACCACCACACAGTCCTTTTGGAGATAATGTCTGGTCTTCACATTGAGAATACTCTGCATCTTGTTGTGCGGCACTACCGCTGTGCTGAATGGAATAGATTTCGAACAGCAAATCAAGACTGGGTGCCCATGAAATGTTGTGGGCCATCAGCAGCAACAGAATTGTATTCAACTACAATCAGTAACCTCATGGCCCAACATATCCCCACTTTACCATTAGCATATCTCAGGTTGTTTGCTGCCAGGATGTGGTTCGTCCCACAGTTTTGATGCCCAGCTTTTGCACATGTGCAGTACGCACCTCTCAACCTGGAGGGTCACACTCTCAGGTTCGCCAGCAGTCCCACCCCCCCACCAACTCTGGTCGTATGATCCCCCACACCAATGTCCCTTCATTTTTCTCCCTGAGAGTTGGTCACCCTCCTTTTGCAACAATGTTAATTATATAAGGCTGAGGAAAAGCAGATTAATTTTGAGTACTGATTGATTACGGTTTTTGGCAAATGTGAGATGGGATGTAAAAAATTGAGCCAATGATGAGGCTCGTGGTGCTGTCAGTACGATATCCCATTTGCAGATGAACTCACCTTGACAACTCATCTCAGATTGTTGAACTTTATCCTGTGCTGCATCATGTTTGTGGAGTAACATTGACCTCTGCCACAACTTCTTTCCATGATCTCCTGAACGTATGTTTGGATAGCCTCCTGCCCAACTTGCAGGTACAGTATATATCTCTCCTCCCACCCACCTCTTCTACCTCCAGAGTATTCTCTGAAAACCTTGATGCTTGTGCTCTTGCTTGCTCAGTTGTTGCAAAAGGAATCACAACGCAGACTGACATCTGGAAGGGAAAATCTCCCAGTATTTCTCGCTTTAGCACTTGCTTTAAAGTACTTTAAGAGGGTGCAGAATTACTTTACATTGCTGAGGTATATAACCAATCAACAGTCTGGGACATGCAGACTTCAGACAGTAATGAGTTAAAGGAGTAAGTAGCACCAATTTAATAGGCTGCTTGCAATGCAATGAATGGGTGAGGGTAAATTGTGTATTGCATTCCCACACTCAATGTTAGGGGTTAGTCAATTTGTCTTCGAGTTCTGAAAGAAATACTGTCACAATTCCAAATATCACTCATGGGATAATAACATTTCCACACTATCTTTCCCGGAGACCCTGTATCATTTTCACATGACCTCTCTCAGGAGATACCCCAATTCCACAATATCTCTCTGAGGAGAGACTGCAACAGATTCTCTCTTCCAGGAGGTAATATAATAATTCCACGGCACCTCTCTTGGGAATCCAATATCACTTCTCATTTTCTCTCAGGAGATACTGGATCATTTTCAAATTACTTCTCAGTAGAAACCTGGATCACTTCGATATGGTCTTTCGCATAAGGTACTGTCACATCTCCTCTATCGCCCAGGAGGTTGTCACATTTAAACATTGCCTCGGAGTGGATATTGTAACATTTCTACATTATCTTCCTCAGGAGATACTCGACCATTTCCACCTTCTCTCCCGGAGGAGAGTGAGTCACATTTCCACATCAACTCTCAGGAGATTTAACATTTCCGTATTATCTCTCATGGGAGATACTCTGTCATTTGCACATTACCTACACTATAAGATACTGTAACATTTCCAGTGTATCTCTCAGGATAAAGTATCAGTTTCGCATTCTCTCTATTTTGGGACATGGCAATGTTTCCAAAGAGATACTGTCATACTTCCCCATGGTTTCCTCCAGGGGATGCTGCTTCATTTCCATCTCACTATCTCAGGGGTCTCTCTCGGGAGATATTGTAAACATTTCCAGATCACAGAATCTCCACAATGCAGAAAGAGGCCATTCAGCCCATCGAGTCTGCACCAACCACAATCCCACCCAGGCACTATCCCTGTAATCCCACATATTTACCCTGCTAATCCCCTGACACTAGGGCCAATTTAGCATGGCCAATCAATCTAACCCACACATCTTTGGACTGTGGGAGGAAACCGGAGCACCCGGAGGAAACCCAGGCAGACATGGGGAGAATGTGCAAATTCCACACAGACAGTGACCCAAGGCTGGAATTGAACCCGGGTCCCTGGCACTGAGAGGCAGCAGTGCTGACCATTGTGCCACCATGCCGAGTAACTATCTATCTTCTTTTTCTCATGAAACACTGGCATTTCTACATTATGCTGTCAGGGGGAAAAAAAGTACTATTTCCGCATTATTTTTCTCACCATAGAATCTTCAAATGGTTAGAATACAGGAGACTATTCGGACCACTAAGTCTGTGCTGTTTCAGCAACTCAGCTAGTCCCATTCCCCTGTCCTTTTCCCCACAATACTGCAATCATATTCTTAATCTACAGGTGATCAAATTCTCTTTTGAAAGCCACCATTGATTTTACCTCCACCAACCTCAAACAGTGCATCCCAAACATTGGCTGCATTATTTTTTCCCCTCATGCTGCCTTTGATTCTTTGGCAAATCACCTTATTTCTGTGTCCTTTGGTTCTCAACTCTATCACCAAAGGGAACAGTTCTTCGCTATTTACTCTTGTTGAGACTCCTCTGTTCATGATTTTGAACACTACTAACAAATCACCTCTTCTGTAAAGAGGACAACCTCAGTTACCCATGGAACTGAAGTCCCTCATCTCTGGAACCACTGTCATAATTTTTCCAGAACTCATTCTCTCTCTAAAGCCTTTGCATTCTTCCCTAAAGCAGGTGGTTAGCACTGCTGCCTCACAGCGCCAGGGACTCAGGTTCGATTCATGGCTTGGATCACTGTCCGTGTGGAATTTGCACGTTCTCCCCATGTCTGCATGGGTTTTCTCTGGGTTCTCCTCCCACAGTCCAAAGGTGTGCGGTTAGGTTGATTGGCCGTGTTAAATTGACCCTAGTTTCAGGGGGATTAGCAGGGTAAACATGTGGGTTTACAGAGATAGGATGGGATTGTTGTCAGTACAGGCTCGATGGGCTGAATAGCCTCCTTCTGCACTGTAGGGATTCTATGATTCCATGAAGTGCACTAGCCAGAAGTGGACAAAATACTCTAACTGAAGTTGAACCAGTGTTTTACAAAGGTTCAGCATCATTTCCTTGCTTTTGTGCTTTATACTTCTATACATAAAGACCAGGATTGCCTTTAAAACCAATTTGTCAAATTGCCCAGTTGCAGTTTCAACAATTTGTGCACATATACCCGTTCCAGCACTCCCTTTAGCATTGTACCCTTTAGTTTACATTGTCGTTCCTCATTCTTCCTACTGAAATGTATCACCTCTCATTTCTCTGAAAAAATATGGCATCTGCCAGGCGTCCGCTCATTTCACTACCATGGCTACGTCCTCTTTGAGTCTACCGCTAACCACCTGGCAGTTCACAATACTTCCAAGTTTTGTGTCATCGGTAAATTTTGAATCTGTGCTCTGTACATCCATGCCCAAATTATCAATAAAGAACAAATAAAGCAGTGATCCTTGTACTGGTCCCTGAGGAATCCCATTGTATATCTCCCTCTAGTCTGAAAACAACCGTTCATCACTCCAGTGCTCAGTTTCCTGCCACTCAGCCAGCTTTATATCATTGCCACCGCGTTCTCTTTTGTTCCATTGACTTTGCTGATAAACCTATTATGTGGCACTTTATTAAATGTCTTGTGGAATTCCATATACACCATATCAATCATATCACCCACATCAAATCTCTATTACCTCATCAAAAAACTCAATCAGGTTGTCAAACATGATTTATCTTTAACGAATCCATGCTGGCTTTCCTTAGTTAAAGTTTATTTATTAGTGTGACAAGTAGCTTACATTAACACTGCAATGAAGTTACTGTGAAAATCCCCTAGTTGCCTCGCTCAGGTGCCTGTTCAGGTACACAGCCAATGCACCTAACCCGCACATTTGGAGTGTGGGAGAAAACCAGAGCACCCAGAGGAAACCCACGCAGACATGGGGAGAACATACAGACTCCACACAGACAGTGACCCAAGCCTGGAATCGAACCTGGGTCCCTGGCACTGAGAGGCCACAGTACTAACCAGTGTGCCACCGTGCTGCCTTGGATAATCCATCCTTATCCAAGTCACTGTTAATTTCATCCCAGATTTTCATTTCAAAAAGCTTTCCCACCACTGAGGTTAAACTGACCGGGCTGTGGAGACTGGATTTATTTTTACATACTTTTATGAAAGGTTTGCAATTCTCCAGTCCTCTGGCACTTAGCCTTGTAACCAAGGAGGATTGGGAAGTTATCGCTAGTGCTTCTATAAATTCGACTCATACTGTTCTCAGCATCCTTGGATGCATCCCATCAGGCCCTGGTGACACACTGACATTTTAGTACAGCTATCCTATCTAACACCTCTTCTTTATCAATTATCCTTTCCTTCACTGACTTTGGCAGAATCTGTATCTTTAGTAAAGACCCATCTGTGGGGAGCGAGGTAGAAAAAGAACAAAATGGGAAGGTCTACATACACATCTTTACCTTACCCTCTATGCTTCAGGGAGCTCTGGTTGCCCTAGCTTTTCCCTTTATGGGAACATACTTTAACTGGACTCAAACCAATTCCTCTTTAAAGATGGACTATTGTTCTGTTTTGGCTGCTAATCCTTTAATCCGATTTCCCTGTGCTATCCCTCAAAGGGTGGCACGGTAGCACTAGGGGGGCACGGTAGCACAGTGGTTAGCACTGCTGCTTCACAGCTCCAGGGACCTGGGTTTGATTCCTGGCTTAGGTCACTGTCTGTGTGGAGATTGCACATTCTCCTCGTGTCTTCGTGGGTTTCCTCCGGGTGGTCCGGTTTCCTCCCACGTTCCAAAGATGTGCGGGTTAGGTTGATTGGCCATGTTTAAATTGCCCCTTAGTGTCCTGAGATGCGTAGGTTAGAGGGATTACTGGGTAAAATATGTAGGGATATGGGGGTAGGGCCTGGGTGGGATTGTGGTTGGTGCAGACTCGATGGGCTGAATGGCCTCTTTCTGTACTGTCGGGTCTTTATGAACCCTAGAATTGTTCCTCATCTATTCCCAAACTTAATCTTCCCATACTATGTTCACTGTTCCCATACTTGATCCATCTGCCTTGCCTCTTTGCACAGATCCAGATCCAGGAATGTTTTCTGCCTCATAGTTCATAAATGTACTGATTAAGTCTTCTTCCTCTCTGCCCTTTAGACCATTACAACTCCATTCTATATTAGACGAATGAAAGGTCTCCATTATCACTACTCTTGAACCATTCTGTAATTTCCTGGCAGAGTGCATTTCTGGATCTTTCTCTGTGGTTGGTGGTCGATAGTGCTGAACCAATAGTGTATACTTACGCAAAATACTGCAGATGATGGCAAAACCAAGATAAAAATATAATACCCAGCTATTCAGTGGAAACATAGATACCCTTTCACATCAGTAATCTTTCATTTGAAACTCTCTCTCAAAAGATATTTTACTCTTTCCACATTATCTCTCTCAGGAATTGCTGCACCAGTTCTGCGTTATTGATCACAAATGCTACTTGAACATGTAGCTCTCACAGCTGGCCTGCAAAATTGCACAAACTCTCCCATGACATAGGGCTACATGTCCTCATTGAGTGTCTCAGTAATGACTGACATGTCCACATTATCTGCCTCAGATATAGGTATGTGAAGAGTAAACGATTAGTGAAAAGAAATGTAGGTCCCTTACTGTCAGAAAGAAGGGAATTTATAATAGGGAACAAAGAAATAGCTGAACAAGTAAATAAATACTTTGGTTCTGTCTTTGCAAAGAAAGACTTGTAAAGCAATGGCAGGATCGGACAGAGTCAGCATGGATTTATGAAAGGGAAATCATGCTTGACAAATCGACTGAAATTCTTTGAGGATGTGATTAGTAGAGTTGACGAGGGGGGAGACAGTGGATGTAGTTTTTTTTTGGATTTTCAGAAGGCTTTCGACAAAAGTCCCACACCAGAGATTAGTGTGTAAAATTAAAGGGATGGGTTTGGGAGGTAGTCTGTTAAGATGGATAGAAAACTGGTTGGCAGACAGGAAACAAAGAGTAGGGATAAACGGGGCTCTGATGAAGGGTCATCCAGACTCGAAACATTGGCTGCATTCTGTCTCCACAGATGCTGTCAGACCTGCTGAGACAATGAGCCATGATCATAACGAATGGTGGAGTCGGCTCAAAGGGCCGAATAGCCTACTCCTGCTCCTATTTTCTATGTTTCTATATATTGCAACATGTCCACATTAACTGTCTCAGGAGAGACAGAAACGTGTTCACATTGTGTCAGATATGCTGTAACGTATGCAATTATCTGTCTTGGGAGCTATTGCAACATGAACATTATGTACCTCGGGAGATGCTGCAACACGTTCACATTATCTGTGTCAGGACATACCAATGAATATTCAGATTATCTATCTCATAAAATAGTGTAAAAATTTAGTTTATTTGTCTCATGAGATATGCAACTGTCACACTCTCTGTGTTAGGAGATTCTGTTACATGTTCTCATTATCTGTGATGTGGAGATGCCGGCGTTGGACTGGGGTAAACACAGTAAGAAGTCTGACAACACCAGGTTAAAGTCCAACAGGTCTTCAAATAAACCTGTTGGACTTTAACCTGGTGTTGTTAGACTTCTTACTTATTGTCTGTCTCAGAGATACTGTCCACATTGTGCATCAAGAGATACTGTAATGTGTCCACATTGTCTGTGTCAGGAGATACTGCAACACGTTAACTGTGTGTGTGTCAGGAGATATGTAACATGTCCACTATATCTGTGTCAGGAGAGCCTAACATGTCCACTATATGAGATGAAGGTGCCACTGGGCATTGCTGGTTGGGTCAATATTTATTGCCCATCCCAATCTGCCCCCGTTTCAGAGGGCATTTAAGAGTCAGCCACATTGCTGTGGATCTGGGGTAACATGTCGGCCAGAGCAGTTAGTGACCCAGAGGGATTTTTATGACAATCGACAAACCTTTCATGGCCATCATTAGACTTTTAGTGTTAGATTTCAAATTTCACCATCTGCTGTGGTGGGGTTTGAACCCGAGTGCTTGAAACTTGCCCCAGGTTTCTGGTTGAACAAATGAACCGTGACAATACCACTACACCAGCACTTCCCCATAATTTGCATTACCTCTGAAGAAATATTGTATTATTTCCACGTTATCTATATATACTGTACCTTTTCCTCATTATCTCTGGAGACACAGCACCAGTTCTATTATCTCTTTAATGAGATACCATATTATTTCCACATTATCTACCGTATCACATTAAAATATCCCCTGAGAGAAGTAATGTTTTCACAGTTTCTGTCTCAGGAGGTGCTCTCACGCTTCCACAGACATGAATCTGTAACATTTACATGTAACGTTTTTCAGAGGATACTCAAACAGTTCCATGCTATCTTTATCAGCAGATTTGGGGCAGAATTTTCTGATGCCCTTGCAAGGGTCTTGGGGGACTGGGGGGGGGGGATTCAGTGGGTGGCCTCAACTTGGCCTTACATCAATGTGAATTTCACGAAGGACCTTCCGCCGGTGCCCACCATGCTCCATCTGGAAACCCACTGGAGACTGGAACTTGCCCTGCTAGTGGCATGCTGATGAAGGCCCAACCAACCTTTGCCCACTGTTCCACGACACCACAGGAAAACACGCCAGTGCAAATCACATTTGGAGAATGTGGCATGCGGATCATAGAATCCCTACAGTGCAGAGGAGACCATTCGGCCCATCGAGCCTGACTCTCTGATAGAGTATCTTACCCAGCCCCTCTCCCCCGCCCTATCCCTGTAAGGCCACACAGATATTGGGACTCATCTGAATGATGCCTGGGGCTGCCTCCAAAATTCAGCATGGAGGCTGCCAGCAATCCTGGAAAGCCACAGCAGTGTGTAGGAGGGCGGGGGAAGCAGTTGCAGGTGAACCGTCCAGGTTCAGTATTCTGGAGGGGTCCACCTTCCAGTCTCAGAGTGATCCTGGAGATCCATCTTCATGAGGTCCACCTTCTTTCTTCAATATAAAGAAGGTGGGCCTCATGATAGTTTGCACATTCTCCCCATGTCTGCATGGGTTTCCTCCAAGTGCTCCAGTTTCCTCCCACAGTCCAAAGATGTGTGGATTAGGTGGATCGGCCATGCTAAATTAACCCTAGTGTCAGGTGGATTAGCAGGGTAAATATGAGGCTTTATGGGAATAGGGCCTGGGTGGGATTGTGATCAGTGTAGACTCGATGGGCAGAATGAACGCCTTCTGCACTGTAGGGATTCTATGATATAATAGTGATGTTGGGCGTGTTGGCACCAGATATGACAATGGACTACGCATTATCAGGCCTGCCTCGGATTATGACATGAAACATCCAGGTCCATAATTAATGAGGTCGGGGCTGGAAAATTTGGCATGCTTTCCACAGCGGGAAACACGTTTGCACCCCCACCAGACTTTGTCCAGGAAAGGGGGGAATTCTGCCCGTGGTAACTATTAAATATTATCTCGGAGGAGATAGTCACATTTCAACATTATCTTTGAGATATTTTATCATTTCTATACTTCCAAGAAGATATTGTCAAAATTCCACATGCTGTGTCTCACAAGATATGTCTTGTTTGATACAGAAATATTTCCACATTATTGCTGAGGAGATACTCACATTTCCACTTCTCCCTATCAGTAAGTACTTTCACATTTCCACATTCTCTCTCATGTGCTCAAGGTAGAACTCTGACATTAATTCCCAGGTGATACTGTAATATTTCCAGTTAGACTGATCTGTTGCAGAAAGTACAGTTCTGTCATATTTGCACATTAACCTTTTCATATTTTCACCTCATCTGTCTCGGGACGTTCTGCCTACATTCCACAATGTGTGTGTGTGGAGCAAGTGCAATCATTCCACACTCAGGAGACACTTCAACAATCCATGTTAGCTGCCTTAGGATATAATCTATCATCTGCACATGATCTCTCTCAGGAGATTCTGTCACCTTTCCACATAATTCTCATCACAGGCTAGTGATTTTGTTACTCAGGTGCTGATGTGACAATTTCATGTCACCCTAAGAGATATGATAAGTATTCCATAATGTCCCTCTTGGGAGATACTGTACCATTTCCATGTTAACTCTCTCTAACATACTGTAACATCTGCATTCTCTCTCTCTGGCAATACTGTAGCATCTGCACTCTCTCTCAAGAGATACTGTAACATCTGCACTCTCAATCTCTCTCAGGAGATTCTGTAACATCTGCATTCTCTCTCTCTCTGGTAATACTGTAACATCTGCACTCAGGAGGTTTTGTTAAATCTGGACTCTCTCTCAGGAGATTCTGTAACATCTGCACTCTCTCTCAGGAGACACTAACATCTGCACACTCACTCTCTCTTTCACAGGAGATTCTGTAACATCTGCACTCTCTCTCTCCAGAGATTCTGTAACATCTGCACTCTCTCAGGAGATATTGTAACATGTCCACATTTCTCTCTCTCTCTCTCTACCTCCCTCAGGGAACACTGCACCAGTTACAAACAGCAGTTAAATTTGCACATCTCTCCCTCAGTGCAGTTACATTTGCAAGTGCGTGAGGAGTGAATGCGTGGACTGGGGGGTGGGGGAGCAGGATGGAAAGTGTGGGCAGGGTGGGGGGGGGGTAAAAGAGTGGCACATGGGTGAGATGGCAGGTGGATGAGGTAGATCGATGGTGTGTGTGTGGGGGGGGGGAGGGGGGGGTGATGAGTCAGGTGGCATTGGCGAGTGAAGTCAGATCGGGAGAGGGGGCAGGAGTTTGGGGGAGAGGGTCAGTTGTATAGTTACCTAGGAGTTAGACTAGGATTTTTCCAACTAACGTTTCCTGGATTACTATTACCAAACTGGAATTGTCTGATGTTTATGACTCTAATAAAGTTGGAGACATTTGCACAGGGTCCCAGGTACCAGGGGAACAAACTTCCCAGGCAATTCCCATGCTATCAGTGCATTGCGACTTCTGTGGGATCTTGATGGGGCAACTTGGCCCAGTCTCCGATGATCGGAAGACCGGAAAGATCTAGGCCACTGTCTCATTCCGTATTATCTACCTCAGGAGATACTGTCACAATTTCCACCTACCTTTCATGAGGTGCTATGACATTAACTCCCAGGAAATATGGCAATATTTCCAGATTAAGCTCCAAGATAAGATATATCACTTCCACTTGATCACTTGAAGGTGGCACCGTCACGTTTCTACGTGAACTTTTCCAGGAAACAATGTCACACTCGCATCATATCTGTCTCAGGATGTTCACCAATCCACATCATCTCCCTCAGGTGATATCACATTATTTCCCCATCACCTCTCTCAGGAGATAGCATCACATTTCTACAGTACCAATCTCAGGGGCTACAAGCCATGTTTGCACATTATTTCTCATGAGTTACTGTAACCATTGCACATTATCAAGAAATATTATAATATTTCCAAATTATCAGTCAGTACATTTGTATGTCCACTTTCAGGAGATATTGCAATGGTTTGTAATGTGTTGTAAGCTCTCCACTATCTCCCTCTCCATTTCCAGATTACAATCCTAGATCGGCACAAGTGATTAGCACTGCTGCCTCACAGCGCCAGGGGCCCACGTTCGATTCCGGCCTCGGGTCACTGCCTGTGTGGAGTTTGCACGTTTTTCCCCGTGTCTGTGTGGGTTTCCTCCGGGTGCACCTGTTTTCTCCCACACTCCAAAGATGTGCAAGTTAGGTGGATTGGACATGTTTAATTGCCCCTTAATATCAGGGGGACTAGCAGGGTAAATACATGGGGTAACAGGATAGGGCCTGGGTGGGATCATTATTGGTGCAGACTCGATGGGACAAATCGCCTCCTTCTGCACTGCAGGGATTCTACAGCCTGCATCATTTCCACTTGATTTCTTTGCAGGAAGTACAGTCACATCTGCACACGAACATTTCCTATCTGTCTCATGCCACCTTGCAACCCTTCCACACTTGAAGAGACACTGTAATATTTCCATGTTATCTGCCTTAGGACATACTGCACACTATTTCCTTCAGAAGATTTTGTCACCTTCACATATTATCTTTGTCGTAAGGTACAGTAACATTTGCAATTGGGTTTCTCAGCTGCTACTGGAGTGATTCCACATTATCTCTCTGTCGATATTGCCAGATTTCTACATTGATCTGTCTCAGAAGATAGTGTATTATTTGCATTACATCTTCGAAAGAAACATTGTATTATTGCCATGTTAGCTGCACTGCTTTTCTGCATTATCACTTTTACGAGGTATTGTCATATTTCTGTATTCTCTCTCTTTGGGGATATTGTAACATTCCAATATTTGCTCTCAGGACATGATGTAGTGGTCAGGTGACTAAGACTGCACACCATATCTTTAGAATCTATATACATATTACATGTATCATCATGGCTAATTTATAACATTTTAAAACTGGACAAAGACTTTAAAATGACTGAAACGATGGTTGGCAATGGCTCAAACAAAAGGAACTTCCTGGCATTCAGAGAAACTGAAACCTCAGTATCTCCGAGGAGAAGATAATGACCCAGTGAGCTGTAGAAGGCCAATTTCTACGAAATTATGCAGTGGCCATTTACATTTCATAAGCCAGGTCTGGCCAACAGAAATGAGTAAGAAGTCTAACAACACCAGGTTAAAGTCCAACAGGTTTATTTGGTAGCAAAAGCCACTAGCTTTCGGAACAGGCTGTCCCTTTGTCAGGTGGGTGGAAACAGAAACGATCCACCTGCTAGGGCAAAGGACCCTGAAATCACTTGAATTTCTGAATGGTCAAAACATTAATAACTTGAAGAATCCAAGAATAAAGAATAGCTCTGATGAAGGGTCATCTAGACTGGAAACTTTGGCTCTATTCTCTCTCCACAGATGCTGTCAGATCTGCTGAGATTTTCCAGCATTTTTCTGTTTTTGTTAAAGAATATACATCCTATGTCAACACTGAAATGGAGAGATTGGTGTTCCGTAAGCCCCTGTGCAGCTGGTGGAACCTGTAATATTGCCTTGTCGAACTGCAAAGCTGAGTCTGTCATCTTACATCGGCCAAGCAACAACTCAGAAAAAGGGTTTGAACACCTGGTCCCAACTATGCAGTTTCTACTGGAACTTGTACCATAAGACTGATTCACCTCTGTGTACTCATCTCATCGTGGAAGTCCTCTCTATTGGAGAGGTGGATTATCCAGCATCAGTTTTCACCCTGTTCACAACCTCTGTGAAGGAATACACCATTAGACTTTTGATTCTGGACTCTGGACTCACGCAAAACAAACATCTCTGTGCTCTTTGCCCTATTCATGTTTCTTTTCTTTAACCCCCTTTTACTTTGATTTTTTAAAATTTGATTGGTCACGTGTATTGGTATACAGTGAATAGTATTGTTTCTTGCGCACTATATAGACAAAGCATACTGTTAATAGAGAAGGAAAGGAGAGAGTACAGAATGTAGTGTTACGGTCATAGCTAGGGTGTAGAGAAAGATCAACTTAATGCGAGGTAGGTCCATTCAAAAGTCTGATGGCAGCAGGGAAGAAGCTGTTCTTTACTGTTTGAATGCAAAATGGGGGGTGGGGAGGGGGAGCTTTGTGAATCCTCTTCCCATGTTTTGAATATGTATAAAATAAATTAACCCTCTAAGTTTATCCTATTTTGAATTTGCTGCTATTCAGAGAAAATTGGATCACACCAGATTTGAATTGTTCAGTAAATATGCCACTGCCTATAAAGGCAGGTGGTAAGTGAGAAATCAGGGCTGTTTAAGTTAAAACCCCCTCCTGTCCATAACAGCAGTACTTCCAAGTGAACTCCCAGGTTACATTTTAATATTTCCAGGCTATATTCCAAGATAGCCTGTATCATTTCGACTTGACCTCTTCACGAGAATAGGAGGAGTAGGCAATTTAGCCCCTCCAGCCTGCTTTGCCATTCAATAGACCATGGCTGATATACTGTTATATTTACATATGGCCTTTATTGGAGATATATTGGGCAGCGTGGTGGCACAGTGGTTAGCACTGCTGCCTCACAGTGCCAGGGACCCAGGTTCAATTCCAGCCTTGGCTAACTGTGCGGAGTCTGCACGTTCTCCCCGTGTCTGCGTGGGTTTCCTCCGGGTGCTCCGGTTTCCCCTCTCAGTCCAAAGACATGCGGGTTGGGTCGACTGGCCATGCTAAATTGTCCTTTAGTGTCAGGGAGATTAGGAAGGTAAATATGTGGGGTCACAGGGATAGGACCTGGTTGGATTGATGTCAGTGTAGGCTCGATGGGCCAAATGGCCACATTCTGCACTATAGATTCTATGATTATCTCTCAGGAGATACTGTAACATTTCCATTATCACTTTAATGAGATAACACATTATTTCTATATTAGTTGGTGTACCTGTTCTGCATTCCCTCTCTCAGGAGGTGTTATAACATTTTCACAGTAGTTCTTTCAGGTAGTTCTTTCATATTTGTACAGTTTCTCAGTCTAAAGATACTGTAACATTTACATATCATGTTTTGCAGATGTTACTCAAACAATTCCATGTGATCTTGCTCAGGAGATATTCTAACTACTCCGTATTATCTCTCAGGAGACAATGTCACATTCCAACATCACATCTGAGATATTTTATCATTCCCACATTATTGCCGAGGAGATATCATCAGCTTTCCATGTGCACTCTCTCAGGAGATACTGTATCATTTGCACACTAGCCTCAGCAGTTCCTGGATCAATTCCTCCTCATCTCTCAGGAGATTGTCATTTCCCAATATTCTCTCCCAAGAAACATTGCATTATTTCCAAATTCTCTCTCGGGAGATGATGCAACATTCCCACGTTTTCTCTCGCTCAGGAGATAATGTAGCACTTCCGTATGAAATCCCAGGTTATATTGCAATATCTCCAGGTTTTACTTAGGCTGTATGTTTTTTTTAAAACAGGAGGTCCTGATATATTTACACACGAACTTTTACAAGAGATAATGTCACATTTCCACAACATTGGTCCCGGGACATTCTGCAACAATTCCTACATTATCTCTCTGAGCAGATACCTCAACAATTCTACGTTATCTGCCTGAGGAAATACAGTTAATATCTGTGCATTCTCTCTCTCTTGGGAGATACTGTCACATTTTCACATTATCTCTGTCACAAGGTACTATAACATTTGCGCATCAAATCTCTCAGGTACTACAATTCCACACCATCTCTCTCAAGAGATACTGCATTGATTCGTACATGATGTGCCTTGTCAGATACAAAATATTTCCACATTAATCACCCAGGGGAACTTGCCACACATCATTTGTCAGGTGATGCTGTCACATTTACACATCATCTCTCCCAGGAGACACTATCGTTTCCACATTATCTCTTGTAGAGGAGATATCATTTCCGCATTATCCTTAATATACATCGCTATATTCCCACATTATCCTTCCTAAAACATATTATAACATTTCCACATGATCTGCCTCAGGTGGTGGAATGATGTTTTGGAAGCATTTGTCACGAGGTTCTGCAACATTTGCACATCTAACTCCCAGGAAATATGGTATTATCAGGCACATTTTCACATCACCTCTCTCTGAGGTTAATGGAGCACTTCCACCTTAACTCCCAGGAAACATTGTAACATTCCAAGACAGTCGGTAACATTTCCACTTTTAACCCCTCCCACATTTACACACGTAATCTTTTCCAGAGATTTCACATTTCCACTTCATTGGTCTCAGGATGTTTGCAAAATTTCCACATTCTCTCTCTGAGCAGATACGGCAACAGGTCTATGTTTAAGATCAAGTTTATTTATTAGTGTCACAAGAAGGCTTACTTTAACACTGCAATGAAGTTATTGTGAAAATCCCCGAGTCGCCACACTCGGCTACATAGAGGGGGAATTTAGCATGGCCAGTGCGCCTAACCAGCACGTCTTTCGACTGTGGGAGGAAACCGGAGCACCCGGAGGAAACCCATGCAGACACGGGGAGAACATGCAGACTCCGCACAGACAGTGACCCAAACCGGGAATCGAACCCGGGTCCCTGGCGTGTGAGGCAGCAGTGCTAACCACTGTGCCACCCTGATGCCCTATCATAGAATCCCTTCAGTGCAGAAGGAGGCCATTTGGCCCATCGAGTTTGCACTGAACACAATCCAAACCAGGCCCTACTCCTGTAACCCCACGTATTTACCCTGCTAACCCTCCTGACAGTAGGATCAATTTAGCATGGCCAAACAACCTAACCCGCACATCTTTAGACTGTGGGAGGAAACCAGAGCACCCGGAGGAAACCCACGCAGACACGGGGAGAACGTGCAGCCTCCACACAGACAGTGACCCAAGCCGGGAATTGAACCCGGGTCCCTGGTGCTGTGAGGCAGCAGTGCTAACCACTGTGCCACCGTGATGCAGTATCATTTTTTATTCTCTCTTTGAGGTGGTACTTCACTATTTCTACACTGGCTCACTCAAGAAATACTTCCACAATTCCGCGCCAGGATAAACTAATTTTTCCACACTATTTCAGACAAATTTTCTCACTTCCACATTATTTTCTAGTCATGTATCCACCTGATCTCTCTCTCTGGGGATGCCCCATTATCCCTTTCAGAAGATATTGCCAGATAATCTCTCTCAAGAGATGCTGTAACATTTCATCATTATTTAATTTGCAACATGTTTTAGAGAACCTTGTCAGTTCACTTTAACTTTGGATCTTCTTGAATTTCAATGGCGAACGCCTTTAAACTGCCAGGCATGTTTATTCAAGTGGGTTTTTAAAAAATCTATTTGTTTTAATGGTATTGAAACAATTATGCTGGCCCACTATCAAAAGGAATAATTAAAAAAGAGCTTTCGACACAATACACAGTGCTCCTGAAAATCCCAATTATTTCAGTGTACTGTCAAACTACCCAGCCTCGGTGTAACGAGGGGTCACTTTCAATTTTCAATTCAGTGTCAAACTGGTTGTCAAGCACACATCGTTTGCTGCTGAGGGAAGGTTTCCCAGGCAACAGGGCGACTGAACCAAATTGCCGATTGGCATGATTGACACAGGATTGTGATCTCTGGAATATTGAGCATGTTTGGGAGACCAACAGATTGTGAGAAACCACGCCAGTCAGGAAGACGGGGTGTCTATTCAATGTGAATATTTTTTGTTTAAACTTGCTGGGAATTGTAACGTTCGGCCATCTTTCACTGCACGATTCAGTGCAATGAAGTCCGTGTCCTCCGCAAACCGATGAGGGGAAAACATCTTCACAACAGAACGGCAAGGCACATCAATACTCATATAGAAATCCAAATGAGGGGAAAAAAAATTGTTCCTTTGACAACCCTGTAACAAACTGAATGAAAGAACTCGGGTTCTCTGTGACAAACTGTCTGGAGGATAGATTAAGTCTGGAACCGATTCATTGATTTTTTAAAAATAAATTCCTTCTAAAGGATATTTAACAGGAAGGATTTTTTTTTCGCCCAGTGAAACAGCTGAAGCATCTTGATAATCTCCTAAATTCAGACACAGGTCCTTGCGCCTGCAATTTCCCTGGGGATAACTGACCAGCTTTTACTTGGGCGTAGGTCAACAGTGTGTGAAATCATTTCTTCCCCTTCAGGCACAAAGCTGGATTGCTTCGGGGAACAGCTGACACCACTAAACTCAGAGATACTTGTGCCAGACCTGGATTGTTAAGATTTATAGGAAACCGTGTTCCACAAGTGGATACATATCTCAAATACAACAACCCTATATACCTCAAATGCTGAACACATTCCACCTGTGGGGTTCAAATATTCAACATACTCTGTACAGAATGTGTTTACATGATTGAAGCCACTATATAACCCCGGCACAATGTTTGTAACAGTTGTTTTCTAGATCGTTCAGAATCCATCCCACTACCCTGTGCTCTCTCCCACCACTTGATCAGCTTCACATATTCATCCAATGTTTCCTTGGCAAAAGCAACCATTTCCCACAGCAAAGCATCTCATGCTGCGATGACTCATCTCTCATAGAACTTAGAATCATACAGTGCAGAAGGAGGCCATTTGGCCCATCAAGTCTGCACTGACCACAATCCCACCCAAGCCCTATCCCCATACATTTACCTTAGCTAGTTCCCTTGACACTAAGGGACAATTTAGCATGGCCAATCCATCTAACCGCACATCTTTCGGACTGTGGGAGGAAACCGGCGCACCCGGAGGAAACCCACGCAGACACGGGGAGGATGTGCAAACTCCAAATAGACAGTGGCTCAAGGCCAGAATTGAACCCAGGTCGCTGGCGCTGTGAGGCAGCAGTGCTAACCACTGTGTCACTGTGCCGTCCTCTCTGTTCACGCTTGGTGACAATTTTGAAAATCTAGGGCATTTCATCACCAACTCCCCAACCATTCTCCCAAAACTCTCCATAATTAAAAAAAACTCCATTAAGTCTCCTCTTAACTTTTCTCATTCCAGCAAAAATAGATCCAGTATCTTGAGTCTCTTGCTCAATAATAACTTCTCATTCTGTGCATCGCCCTAAATCTATGAATTACATGAAAAAGCATATAAATCTCAAAGATCTGACAGCTGCTATGTATCCAAATAATATGCAAGCACATAGCAATCACCATAGACCTGAGGCACATTCAGTGTCATGGTGGCACACTGGTTAGCACTGCTGCCTCACAGCGCCAAGGACCCGGGTTCAATTCCCGGCTTGGGTCACTGTCTTGTGGAGTTTGCACGTTCTCCCCATGTCTGCGTGGGTTTCTTCCGGGTACTCCGGTTTCCTCCCACAGTCCAAAGATGTGCGGGTTAGGTGCATTGGCCATGTTCAATTGTCCCTTAGTGTTCCCCAGGAGGCGTACATTAGAGGGATTAGCGGGGTAAATATGTGGGGGTATGGGGATAAGGCCTGGGTGGGATTGTTGTTTGTGCAGACTCGATGGGCCGAGTGGCATCCTTCTGCACTGTCGGGATTCTATGATCCGCTTGAAACTTCTCACATTCTTTGATCTGTGCAGAAGTCAAATATCCAAATTTCTAATGCATATACATATATACACACACTCTATATAGGCTCAAATACCGGGAAGATTTTGACATTTCTGGCTAAGACTCAAATTACCTATAAATTCCTGCAAGCTCAAATATCAAGCAGATTTCTACAATTCCCTACAAAACTCAAACATCCACATAAATGTAACTCCAGACAAATATCTATATTACTGTGCAGAACACAAATACCTCACACATCTCTATCCATACAGAACTCAGATTCTCCACTTGCCCCCTTCCCCTCCGTCGATTCCCATAGATGCCTACAGAACGGAAAATCCCATTTGTTCATATCAAACAGTCAGATTCCAATATTCATGATTACTTTACACATTCCAGCAACATTTCCAAGAAGGTCACCTCCTTTAACCTTTTACATGCTGCAATTTTTATTTGCATGGACGATGGGCATTGCTGGCAGAGCCAACATTTGTCGCCCATCCATAAATTGCCCTCGAGGTGGTGATGGTGATGAGCCACCTCTTTCATCCTGGATAAAATGAACTAAAGTAAAGTTTATTTATTAGTCACAAGTACAGCAATACTGCAATGAAGTTACTGTGAAAATCCCCTAGTCGCCACACTCAGTCGCCTGTTCGGGTACACGGAGGGGTAATTTAGCATGGCCACTGCACCTAACCAGCACGTCTTTTGGACTGTGGGAGGAAACCGGAGCACCCGGAGGAAACCCACACAGACACGGGGAGAACGTGCAAACTCCACACAGACAGTGACCCAAAGCCGGGAATCGAACCTGGGTCCCTGGTGCTGTGAGGCAGCAGTGCTAACCACTGTGCCACCGCAACTGTCCAAATTGCAAGTTAAAACTTCTACACATCTGATGCAAACTTCCATTCATCAACCTACCTTTCAACGTAAATCATATTAACTTCATTTGCTGTGTTGTACCATAGAATATAGGAGTAGAATTAGGCCATTCAGCCCATCGAGACCTGTACACGATATCTTCACAAAACGGTAATTTGAGATGAAGGGGGCTCCTTTTCCCACCACCTATCACCCACCTTATTAGAGTAAGAAACCTTGCTGCTCCGAAGCCGTTTATTCTTGATCTTCAGTATCAGTTTGGAGTAAATGATTCTTTTCTTGTGGTTTGCTCGCCTGTTGGATGTCATGTTATTCTGCAATTCTCTGCTGGCTCTTCGTCCTCTCCTCCACAGAACAGTCCTCATTCTGGGTTGGTATTCTTTGATGCTGGTATAGCTGTAAGGCTCACCAAAGGGTGGAGCCCGCGGTTCCAAGGTGAAGTAGACCACCGTGCCAGTCTCATCTTCCTCACGGAGTCGTGCCACGGCTGCCTTGATGAGATTCCGATGCCCGGGAGCCTCAACCCCAATGGCATCCAGGTCTGGCTCTCCGATCTGTTTGCAAACCTCCAGGTCATCATAGCCATTGTCCATGAAGGATTCGGTGTATTCGGACAACTTTAGGCTCTTCAGCCACTCCAGCACAATGTTGGTACCCATGGGGTGAAGGAAGATTCAGAAACAGTGGTCACTGAGTGTGCCAGGGCTGGAATTGGCAGTAGGGGTTAAAGTTGGATGAGTAGGGTTTGGTGTGGGACACATTGGGGAATTGGGACTAAAGTTGGTATTTGTGTTAGGATTGTTTTAGAGTTGGGATTAAGAGAGAGAGATGAGGTTTGGGATTGGGATTAAAATTGGAGATAGGTTTGGGATTGGGGTTAAAATTGGAAATAGTATTGGAATTGAGACTAAAATTGGAGCTAGGTTTTGGGTTAAAATCAGAGATAGAATTAGTACTGGGATTACAATTGGAGATAGGTTTGGGTTTGGGATCAGGGTGAAATTGGGAGTTGGAATGGGATTAGAATTGGGGCTGGAATGGGAATGAAAGTTGTGAGGGTGGAATTTGGGATGAGGAGGGTTGGAGAGAGTTCGAGTCCAATCCTTCAGACGGATCAGCTCCGGATTCAGAGCGGCTTCTCCCCCCACCCCGTCTCGTTTCGAGCTCCTCTCCTCGGTTGCTGTCTCTGATGTTCCCCGACCGCAGTCTCCTTCCCCTCAGGCGGATCCCTGCGCTGATGCTCTCCCGCCCGCTTCTCCAGGCTCCGGTACCGCAGACTCCGGGGCTGAGACTGTCCGGAGCGACCCGGCTCCTCCCGCCCGCGCCTCTTCCCAGCACCGCCAGGGGGAGCAGCGGGGCAGCGGAGCCGAGGGGGAGGGGACAGCGACACCCAGCGACCAGCCTGCAACTAGCAGCCAGAACAGCCCAAACCAGCACCCAGCACCCAAACCAACACCCACACTCAAGCCAACACCCAAACCCAGCACCCACCCCCAAACCAACACCCAAACCCGCACCCACACTCAAGCCAACACCCAAACCAGCACTCAAACCAACACCCAAACCCAGCACCCACACCCATGCCAGCACCCAAACGGCATGGTAGCACAGTGGTTAGCACTGCTGCTTCACAGCTCCAGGGTCCCGGGTTCGATTCCCGGCTCGGGTCACTGTCTGTGTGGAGTTTGCACATTCTCCTCGTGTCTGCGTGGGTTTCCTCCCACAGTCCAAAGATGTGCAGGTTAGGTTGATTGGCCAGGTTAAAAATTGCCCCTTAGAGTCCTGAGATGCGTAGGTTAAAGGGATTAGCGGGTAAATATGTGGGGGTAGGGCCTGGGTGGGATTGTGGTCGGTGCAGACTCGATGGGCCGAATGGCCTCCTTCTGCACAGTAGGAATTCTATGAAACCAGCACTCAGCATCCAAAACAGCATCCAACACCCAGACCAGCACCCACACCCAAACCCAGACCAGCACCCACATCAGCATCCAGACCCAAACCAGCACCCAGACCCAAACCAGCACCCAGACCCAAACCAGCACCCAGACCCAAACCAGCATCCACATCCAGTACCCAGAGTCAGGCCCCAGAACCCAGCCCAGCACCTACACAGACACCAGGACCCAGCCCAACATACAGAACAGCGTCCAAACCAATACGCACACCGAAATCCCAGCACCCAAAGCAACGTCCAGGCCAGCTGCCTCATTGACCCAGTGAGGTTACAAATCTTCAGCTTCGTAACACCAAGCAGATCCCACTCCTGACGTAAGCCTAGAAATGAGAAATTCTATTAACCTGGAGCCAAACCCAATAAAAACCAGCAGGCTAAAATCCAGCAGAGCAGCAACCCCTTCTTAAACCAATGCTAACTTAACAATACCACCAACCATATCTCAACAAACATGATGAGCAGGTTGACTACAATCCAACAAAACCAGCTGAGCTCAACCCAACCAAGTCCAGAAACTCCTGCAGGTTCATCCCAATCAAGTTAAACAGGAGGTTCAGAAAATGCTGATCCTTGTTGTGCATTAATACTCAACAGCTCTAGCTTTCAGACAGGGCTGACCTTTATGCCACCATTAACACCTGCTTTAGTCTTTAGTACTATTACCACTCCCATTGTCCTGTGCGTCCATGATATCTTTGTCAAGGGATCAAGGGATATGCGGGGAAGGCGGGATCAGGATATTGAATTTGATGATCAGCCATGAGCAAAATGAATGGCGGAGCAGTGTCGAAGGGCTGAATGGCCTACTCCTGCTTCTATTTTCTATGTTAATCGTTTAACCTCTCTTGAGCTCCCCGACCTTCCTATTGTGCTCCTGGTGCCTCCCCGCCCCCCCATCACTTTACAACAGCATAAAACCCATCACATTTCTACCTCACTTCAGCACTCTGTTTCTCTGCACACAGGTGCTGTCAGACCTGCTGGGTCTTTTCTGTCCTGAGGCCAGTGAGCTGATAGGAGCACCGGTTGGCTGATTAATGTTGAGGGCTGCCTGGATGAGAGCGAGAGAAAAAAAATCATACACAGTGACAACATAATGTTGATCCTTGCCAAGGTACAGCAGGCTACTGATCCCAGCTCAACCTCACAACTTGGCTGATTCTAAACCAGGAGCTAAATCCAAGCCCAACCAACTTAATGACATTTCTGAGCAGAGTAACCCCAGCTGCCAGATTTTCATCTTGTCGAGAGAATGGTTCCAGTGCTTCAGAAAAGGAAGAAAGACTTGAGTATATATCATGCCTTTTAAAACATTAGCATGTCCCAAAGCACATTGATTTGATTTATTATTTATGATTGTCACATGTATTGGGATACAGTGAAAAGTATTGTTTCTTGCGTGCTATACAGACAAAGCGTACCATACATAGAGGAGAAGGAAAGGAGAGGGTGCAGAATGTAGTGTTACAGTCATAGCTAGGGGTGTCGAGAAAGCTTAACACACGGTGGGTCCATTCAAAATTCTAATGGCAGAAGCTGTTTCTGAGTCAGTTGGTACGTGACCTCAGATATTTGTATATTTTTCCCGACGGAAGATGGAAGAGAGTAGGTACTTTTGGAACATTGTTACTGATGCGATGGAAGGAAGATAGTAGACAATTTGCAAATTCCCAGAAATAGGAATGAAATAATTACCCAAATCATAGAGACATAGAAGATAGGAGCAGGAGGCGGCCATTTGGCCCTTCAAGCCTGCTCCGCCATTCATTACGATCATGGCTGATCGTCCAACTCAATAGCCTCATCCTGCTCTTTCCCCATAACCTTTGATCCCATTCACCCCAAGTACTATATCCAGCTGACTCTTGAATACATTCATTGTTTTGGCATCTTGTGGTAATAAATTCACCGATCAATTTTAGTGATATTGACTGAGGGATAAATATTGGTCAGGATACGGGAGAACTGTCCTGTTCTTCTTCGAATAATGCCAACGCCATGTGTACCCTCTTCGTTTGATAGCAGATGTGTCCAGTCCAGCTCAACATCACAACGTTACCAACCAACAGACTCATTGTACCTTGTTCAGCAACATCAGCAGGTTGGGTTACTAACCCTCCAGGATTAGCCTGGAGTCTCCAGGAATCGAATGTCAATCTCTGGGACACAGCTGTGTGCAGCCCTGGGGAAAAATCATCGGGACTTTAAAAAAGACTGTTTCCTTTTGTCATTTTTCTTGGAACATTTCTCTTTACCAGATATAAAAATATTGAAAATGGGGAGAATAAAGGGCTGTTTGGCTGACAATCAAGTATCATCCAATTGGTGAATGAGTCTTCTTGCTTTCCAATTTGTGTAGGAAGGCAGTGCATCACAAGGATGGATGTGTTGATCAATGATTGGCTGGAACATCGGGGCAAGTCATGTGATGAAACCTCCAGGAATATATTTAATGACAGTTGGCAACCCTAAGTTTGATCCAAGCTGAATCCAACTGAGTGGTAGCATCAGGTTGGACTGGTAACAGCCCAAAGAGGTTGATAACAGCATGAATGAGACTAGCAGTTTGATCCAACTGTAGTAGATGCCAAGAGGCCCGGCGACCCCAAGAGGCCTCTTCCCAACCCAAATGCAAAAGGTGCATTGAGGCCCACAAGAAACATGGGCTAAGCTTAGCCTTAGCACCAATTCCAGCAGGAATATCTTGGCTCAGGAGCAAAACTAACTACAGGTGACAGCTCAGCCATGTTCGCTGGATTATCTTAGCTCAGGAACAAAACTAGGTACAAATCCCAGCTCAGCAATGTCAACAAGCAGGTTCCACTCCAGATCCATTACTGTGCTTCTCCCTGGTTTATCACAACTAATCTATGCAAGGAGTCAGAGAAGGGGTAATCGAGGATATAAACAACATACAGGAAGGAGAAGAAGAAAAGATATAGGCAGAGAAACCAAGGGCCAGAATCAAACAGGGCCACAGTGAAAGATAGTGGGAATGGGACAGGTGATGTTAAAAAGATAAGCCTTAAGGCTTTGTCCCTTAACGCACAGAACATTTGCAATAAAGTGGATTAATTTATTACGCAAATAGATGTAAATGGGTAAGGTATAGCTGGGATTACAGAAACATGGCTGCAGGGTGACCAAGGAGGGGATTGAACATCTACTATTCCAATACTATTCAGTATTTAGGAAGGACAGACAAATGATGGTGGAGTTGCATTGCTGGTTAAAGAGGAAATTAATGCAATAGTGAGGAAAGATATTTGTTCTGACAATGTGAAATCTGTATGGGTAGAGCTGAGAAACACTAAAGGGCAAAAACGTTAGTGGGGGTTGTACATAGACCCCTAAACTGGAGTGCTAATGTTGGGAATAGCATTAAAGAGGAAGTTAGAGACACATGCAATAAAGGAACATCTGTAATTATGGGTGGCTTTAATCTGCATATTGAATTAGCCACAATACTGTAGAGGAGGAACTTTTGGTGTGTATACAGGATGATTTTCTGGACCAATATGTTAAGGAACCAACTGGAGAACAGGCCATCCTCGACCTGGTACTGTGTAATGTGAAAGGTTCTAGTCACCCTATTATAGAAAGGATATTATTAAACTAGAAAGAGCGCAGAAAAGATTTACTAGGATGTGACTGGGACTTGATGGTTTGAGTTATAAGGAGAGGCTGGATAGACTGGGACTTTTTCTCTGGAGCGTAGAAGGCTGAGGGGTGATCTTACTGAGGTCTATAAAATAATGAGGGGCATAGATCAGCTAGATAGTCAATATCTTTTCCCAAAGCTAGGAGAGTCTAAAACTAGAGGGCATAGGTTTAAGGTGAGAGGGGAGAGATACAAAAGGGTCCGGGGGCAATTTTTTCACGCAGAGAGCAGCGAGTGTCTGGAACAAACTGCCAGAGGTAGTAGTAGAAGTGGGTACAATTTTGTCTTTTAAAAAGCATCGACAGTTACTTGGGTAAGATGGGTATAGAGGGATATGGGCCAAATGTGGGCAATTGGGAATGGCTTTGGGGTTTTAAAAAAAGGGCGGCATGGACAAGTTGGGCTGAAGGGCCTGTTTCCATGCTATAAACCTCTATGACTTGCTAAGATTTTCCAGCATTTTCTGTTTTTGCGTCAGCAGTCTGGGCAGACCATTGAATAACAGCAAAACATAACTGAAGGGTACCTGGAGACCATGTTGATAAGTTTGCAACTTGTTTCTTGCCACTGGCAAAATCAACAGCTTCTTTTCTCTGCCACAGACCCAGTTTTACCCATTAACCACATCATCACATGACCCTGTCAATCAACTTCCCAAAGAATCTTTTTATAAAAGAAAAGTCCATTAGCTTTATCAAAGTAACAAATTCCTAGCTGAAAAGAGTAATTATCCCGCTTCTAAATGTTTTCCAGACACACCGACTGCATGTAGAATAAAGCTGAATTTTAAACATACCCATTAAACATAATGTTCCTCCGGTTGGAGGAAGGTAACTAGTGGCGTGCCGCAGGGATCGGTACTCGGGCCGCAACTATTTACCATTTATATAGATGATCTGGAGGAGGGGACGGAGTGTAGGGTAACGAAGTTTGCAGACGACACAAAGATAAGTGGAAAAGTGAATCGTGTGGAGGACGGAGAAGATCTGCAGAGAGATTTGGACAGGCTGAGTGAGTGGGCGAGGATATGGCAAATGGAGTATAACGTTGAGAAATGCGAGGTTATACACTTTGGAGGAAATAATAACAAATGGGATTACTATCTCAATGGAAACAAATTAAAACATGCTACCGTGCAAAGGGACCTGGGGGTCCTTGTGCATGAGACGCAAAAGCCCAGTCTGCAGGTACAACAGGTGATCAAGGCGGCAAATGGGATGTTGGCCTATATCGCGAGGGGGATAGAATATAAAAGCAGGGATGTCTTGATGCACCTGTACAGGGCATTGGTGAGGCCGCAGCTGGAATACTGTGTGCAGTATTGGTCCCCTTATATGAGGAAGGATATATTGGCATTGGAGGGAGTGCAGAGAAGGTTCACCAGGTTGATACCGGAGATGAGGGGTTTGGATTATGAGGAGAGGCTGAGGAGATTGGGTTTGTACTCGTTGGAATTTAGAAGGATGAGGGGGGATCTTATGGAGACTTATAAGATAATGCGGGGGCTGGATAGGGTGGAGGCGGAGAGATTCTTTCCACTTAGTAAGGAAGTTAAAACTAGAGGACACAGCCTCAAAATAAAGGGGGGTCGGTTTAAGACAGAGTTGAGGAGGAACTTCTTCTCCCAGAGGGTGGTGAATCTCTGGAATTCTCTGCCCACTGAGGTGGTGGAGGCTACCTCGCTGAATATGTTTAAAGCGCGGATGGATGGATTCCTGATCGGTAAGGGAATTAAGGGTTATGGGGATCAGGCGGGTAAGTGGTACTGATCCACGTCAGATCAGCCATGATCTTATTGAATGGCGGGGCAGGCTCGAGGGGCTAGATGGCCTACTCCTGCTCCTATTTCTTATGTTCTTATGTTCTTATATCAATTCCATTACGATCATCACAACTGGGTAAGCCAAATTAGCACCAATGATATGGAGGGCGAATTACTAGAATGCATATGTGATTGTTTACTGGAACAGTTTGTTGAGGAACCAACGAAGGGTTGGGCTATTTTAGATCTAGTATTGTGCAATGAGAATGGGTTAATTAATAATTTCATTGTGAATGAGCCTTTGGGGAAGAGTGATCGCAATACAATAGAATTTTACATTAAGTTTGAAAATGATGAAGTTTAATCTGAAAGTAGGATCTTAAATCTAAACAAAGGAAATTATGAAGGTATGAGGTGCAAGTTGGCTGTGGTAGAATGGAAAACTACATTAAAAATATTACGGTAAACAGACAATGGCTTGCATTTAAAGAATTAATAAATAGTTTGAAACTAATATTCACACATTGGGTACAAACACCAAACAGGTAAAGTGATCCAACCATGGCTAACAAGAGAGGTTAAAGATTGTATAGGATCAAAGGAGAAAATAGTATGCCTGAGGATTTGGAACTTTTTAAGAATTCAGCAATGGAGGACCAAGAAACTGATAAAGAAAGATTAGAATATGACAGTAAACTAGCAAGAAACATAAAAATGGACAGTGAAAGCTTCTATTGGTGTGCAAAAAGGAAAAGATTAGCAAAGACAAATGTGGACTCATAGAATCCCTACAGTGCAGAAGGCGTCCATTTGGCCCATTGAGTCTTCATTGATCACAATCCCTCCCAGGCTGTATTCCCTTAACTCCACTTATTTACCCTGCTAACCCCCTGACACTAAGAGGCAATTTAGCATAGCCAATCAACCGAAGCCGCACATCTTTGGATTGTGGTAGGAAACTGGAGCACCCGAAATAAACCCATACAGACACAGACAGTGATCCGAGGCTGGAATTGAACCCAGGCCCCTGGTGCTGAGAGGCAGCAGAGCTAACCACTGTGCCACCGTGCTATTTCATCACAAGTAGAGACAGTATAATTTATAATGGGGAATAAGGAAATGGTAGAGAAACTAAACAAATGCTTTGGGGGACTAATTAATGGGACTGAACATTAATAAATCCCCTGGACCTGATGATCTACATCCTGGAGAGTTCAAAATAGAATTTTCAGAGCTAGTGGTTGCAATGGTGATCATCTTCCAAAATCCTATAGATTCTGGAATTGTTACTGGAGATTGGAAGGTAGTAAATGCTATTGCATTATTTAGAAAGAGAGGGAGAGAAAATGGGAAACTGCAGCCCTGCTGGAAAGACATCAGTAGTAGGGAACATGCCAGAATCTAAGGGATGCAATAATTGAACAAAATTGAGCACATGAGATTTGTTTGGCGGGGGCGGGGAGGAGGGAGTGGAGTGGCAGGTCACAAACTGGCATGGATTGAAAATCGGTTACCAAGCATAAACCAGAGAATAGGAATAAATGGGTCATTCTCACATTGGTGGGTTGGTGGGGTCAGTCAAGGGTCAGTTCTAGGATCCCAGGTGCATGTTGGCCTTTATTGCAAGAGAATTGAGTACAGGAGTAAGGATGTCTCACTGCAATTGTGAGACCACACCTGGATTATTGGGTATAGTTTTAGTTTCCTTACCCAAAGGAAGATATATTTGCCATAGGTGGAGTGCAACAAAGGTTCACCAGGCTGACTCTTGGGATGGCGTGATTGTCCTTAGAAGTGATTGAGGGGACAGATCTGTTTTCCCTAAACTTTAGAGGAATGGGAGGAGACCTCATTGAAACACAAAATTCTTACAAGGCTCAATAAGGTAGATGCAGAAAGGATGTTTCTGCTGCCTGAAGGGGGTGGGGGCTGTCTTAAATCAGGGGACACAGTCTCAGAATAAGAGGTAGGCCATTTAGGAATTTCTTCACTCAGAGGGTGTGAATCTTTGGAAATAATTGCTCAGTCATCAAGTATATTTAAGAAAGATTGATAGATTTACAGATAGAAAAGACATCAAGGGATATGGGGATGGTGCGGGTAAACGGCGTTGAGGTGGATCAGCCATGATCTAACTGAATGGAGGAGCAGGCTCCTGGGACTGAATGGCCTACTTGCATTTCTTATGTGCCTATGCTTCCACCTAGACTGCTTATTACATTGCCCATCTTTGTGTCATTGGCAAACATGGATATATGGCTTTCATTCCCATTTTACAAGTCGTAAATAAAAACAGTCAATAGTTAAGGCCGCAATACAAAATCCTCGTGGGACTTGGTGACTCACATTCTGCCCATCATCTCCACTCCATATTTCACCCCATTTCCTTTTTTAAAAATTCATTTGTGGGACATGGGCGTCACTGGCCGGACAGTATTTATTGACCATCCCTAGCTGCCCTTGTTCAGAGGGTAGTTGAGAGTCAATGACATTATTGTACTTCTGGAGTCACGTGTAGACCAGACCAGGTAAGGACGGCAGATTTCTTTCCCTAAAGGGCATTAGTGACCCAGATGGGTTTTTCCGACAATCAACAAGGGTTTCACGGTCATCAGAAGATTCTTAATTCCAGATAATTTTTATTGAATTCAAATTCCACCATCTGCTGTGGCGGGATTCAAACCCGGGTCCCCAGAACATTTGCTGAGTTTCTGTATTAATAGTCTAGCGATAATACCACTAGGCCATCACCTCCTAACCAGGTCAATAACTTGCCTTCACTTCCATGTATGGAATTGCTAACTGTCTCTTATCAGGGACTTTATTATATGCTTCCTGGAAGTCTACGCAAGTGACATCCAGAGGTATTCTGCTGTCCATGACTTCAGTCACCTGTTCAAAAGATGCAACACATTTGTCAGGCATGACCTACACAATCCAAGCTGGTTCTCACTCATCAGCTGTAAAGTTTCATTGTATTCAATCACTCCATCCTCAAATTATACACCCTAGTATTTTCTCAATTACAGATGTTGGGCTTTGCTGATGTTTGGATATTTCCTGCTTTCCCCCTTTCACCTTTCCTCAAGAGCAGAGCAACATCTGTGATTTTCCAAAGAAATAGTTCCCTGATTTTAGAACTTTGGAAGATTATTAAAAGCACAAGGCACTAGAAATACTCAGCATCTGTGGAAAGTAGTTGAGGCCAAAAGATTGTGAGATTTCAAGAAGAAAGTAGATATAACTTTTGGGGCTAAAGGAATCAGGATATTGAATTTGACGATCAGCCATGATCAAAATGAATGGCAGAGCAGGCTCGAAGGGCCGAATGGCCTCCTCCTGCTGCTAGTTTCTACGAGAGAAAAACCGTGAATATTTCAGGACTGTGACCTTCCAGCAGATTTTCAGTCTGTGTTGTGTTGTTAGGTCCTCTTTCTTTTAGGAGCTTGTGATGGAAACCATCTAGTCCTGGAGATTTGTCACTTTTTCATGCTATTGTTTTATTTATTACTGCCATTTTGCTTACTTAATTTGGTGAGCATTGTTAATGATTCCATACTAGTTTCCGGAATACAGCTTTGAGTTTATTCACTTAAGAATAAAAATTTTGATTGTGGGTCTAAGTCCTGCCGTAGAGGCTGGTGGGAATTAGTACTGTATCACACAATGTCAACCCCTGTAATTTTCCAGTTGGGGGTTTGCAACATATTTTGAGATGGGCTGCAGATCACAGGGACGTCCAACCCCTGTTTCAGTGATGCAGCCTTGGAGGAACTTCAAGGAGTTCAGCGGAGGTCAAGAGGGCCTCTTCTACCCAGAGGACAGAAGGAGGAGGCTGAGTTGTCACACAAGCCCAGCATGAGGAGTCGTCTCTGGGAAGATCTGGGCCTCCACCAGAGGTCTGTCCTGCTACGCTACAAATGGATGAATGATCTCATCCGCTCCATCCGGGTAAGTGAACTCTCCACTGCTCACACTCTCCTCGCCCATTCAGCCTGCATCAACAACAATCCCACACAGGCCCTATCCTCATAACGCCATGTACTTACCCTACAAATCCCCCTGACACTAAGGGGCAATTTAACATGGCCAAATAACCTAACCTGAACATCTTTGGAGTGTGAGGAAACCAGAGCACCCGGAGGAAACCCATGAAGACATGGGAAGAATGTGCAAACTCCACACAGATAGTGACCTGAGGTCAGAGTTAAACCTGAGTCCCTGGCGCTGTGAGGCAGCAGTGCTAACCACTGTGCCACCATGTCACCCATCCGTGCGTCTCATTTATAGAAGAGCTACTCAATGTGATAAGCTGATGCCTTACAACCCTCGGGCAATTGACTTCACCTGCAGGTGAAGAGGCCAGTGTGGATCCCTGACCCTTCAACACACACAAAGCTCAGATGCTGTCTGGAGCATTGGGGCTGGTGGGGGGGGGGGGTTAAGCATTGAGGGCACCTGAAAACACTGCTGATGACAATCATAGAATCCCTACAGTACAGGAGGAGGCCATTTGGCCCATTCAGTCTGTACCAACCACAATCCCACCCAGGCCCCATTCCCATAACCCGACACATTTACTCTGCTAATCCCCTGACACTCGGGTCAATTTAGCATGGCCAATCAATCTAACTCTTACATCTTTTGGAGTGTGGGAGGAAACTGGAGCACCTGGAGGAAACCCACGCAGACACGGGGAGAACGTACAAACTCAACACAGACAGTGAGGCCGGAATTGAACCTGGGTCCCTGGTGCTGTGAGGCAGCAGTGCTAACCACTATGCCATCGTGCTGCCCTTGTGTCAGGCGCCACGGTGTCTCGGTGAACCTCATCCTTCTGTCTGCCTGGATTCACCACTCTGGAGGCTGCTGCCCCAGAAT
Organism: Mustelus asterias; assembly: GCF_964213995.1. Classification (NCBI taxonomy): domain Eukaryota; kingdom Metazoa; phylum Chordata; class Chondrichthyes; order Carcharhiniformes; family Triakidae; genus Mustelus; species Mustelus asterias. The sequence goes on along the minus strand of NC_135815.1, from coordinate 85,480,984 downwards.
CCTTCTGGACAACCTGCAGGACATCAATCAGATGGCACCCAATCCAATGGGTTATCTATCAGACTGGAGCATGAGTAAGACTTACTTCCTCTTAATTATCTCCAACTCCATCTTTGCACTCTGCACAGGAAAGGTTGAAGTACAACAGGAGAGATTGAGAGAAGATGGGAGGGGGCTGGCCTGACCTCCAGAACCTCACAGAGGAGTGGACAGCCAGCTGGCTGGGGAGGAACCACACCGAGCTTCTGCAGTGATGGAGAGAGCGGTGGGGCGGCCTCCATCCAGTAAGAATGTTTCCATCTTACAGAGAAACTGGAGGATCATGTGTTCCTCCAAGCTGGACTCAGCAGGTCAGGCTGCAGGAAACAGAGTTAAGGTTTCAGGTAGATGGCCCTTAACCAGAACTGAGAAAAGATAGAAATGTGATAAGTTTCGAACTAGCAAAGTGGGGAGTGGCAAGTGTGTGTTTGGCGGAGGGTGGTGTGGGGCGGGGGGTTACGGATGGAGAAGAGAACATAAGACCATAAAAACTGGGAGTGGGCCATCTGGCTCCTCAAGCCTGCGCCGCCATTCAATAAGATCATGGCTGATCTTTTTGTGGACTCAGCTCCACTTACCCGCTCACCATTACCCTCAATTCCTTTACTGTTCAAAAATTTATCTATCCTTGCCTTAAAAACATTCAATGGGGTAGCCTCAACTGCTTCGCTGGGCAGGGAATTCCACAGATTCACAACCCTTTGTGTGAAGAAGTTCCTCCTCAACTCAGTCCTAAATCTGTTTCCTCTTATTTTGAGGCTATGCCCCCTAGTTCTAGTTTCACCTGCCAGTGGAAACAACTTCCCTGCTATCTTATCTATTCCCTTCATAATCTTATATGTTTCTATAAGATCTTCCCTCATTCTTCTGAATTCCAATGAGTATAGCCCCAGTCCACTCAGTCTCTCCTCATAAGCCAACCCTCTCAACTCTGGGATCAACCTAGTGAATCTCCTCTGCACCCCCTCCACTGCCAGTATATCCTTTCTCAAGTAAGGAGACCAAAACTGTACACAGTACTCCAGGTGTGGCCTCACAGCTGCAACATAACCTCGCTATTTTTAAACGCCATCTCTCTAGCAATGAAGGACAAAATTCCATTTGCCTTCTTAATTACCTGCTGCACCTGCAAACCAACTCCTTGAGATTCCTGCACAAGGACACCCAGGTCCCTCTGCACAGCAGCATGCTGCAATTTTTTTACCATTTAAATAATAGTTCATTTTGCTGTTATTCCTACCAAAATGGATGACCTGACATTTACCAACATTGTACTCCATCTGCCAGACCCTTGCCCACTCACTTAGACCATCTATATCCCTTTGCAGACTTTCAGCGTCCTCTGCACACATTGCTCTGCCACTCATCTTAGTGTCATCTGCAAATTTTGACACACTACACTTGGTCCCCAACTCCAAATCATCTATGTAAATCGTAAACAATTGCGGTCCCAACATTGATCCCTGAGGCACACCACTAGTCACTGATCGCCAAACAGTAAAACACCCATTTACGCCCACTCTTTGCTTTGTTAGTTAACCAATCCTCTATCCATACTAATACATTACCCATAGCACCGTGCACCTTTATCTTATTAGCAGTATTTGGTGCGGCCCCTTGTCAAATGCCTTCTGGAAATCCAGATACACCACATCCACAGGTTCCCCATTGTCCACTGCACATGTAATGTTCTCAAAGAATTCCACCAAATTAGTCAAACATGACCTTCCCTTCATGAACCCATGCTGTGTCTTACCAATGGGACAATTTATATCCAGATGTGTCGCTATTTGTTCCTTGATGATAGATTCAAGCATTTTCCCTACTACTGAAGTTAAGCTAACCGGCCTAATAGTTACCCACCTTTTGTCTACCTCCTTTTTTAAACAGTGGCATCACATTTGCTGTTTTCCAATCTGCGGGAATCACCCCAGAGTCCAGCGAATTTTGGTAAATTACCACTAGTGCATTTGCTATTTCTCCTGCCACCTCTTTTAGTACCCTGGGATGCATTCCATCAGGACCAGGAGACTTGTCTACCTTTAGCCCCATTAACTTGCCCAACTCTACTTCTTTCGTTATAATGATAGTTTCTCATAGAATCCCTACAGTGCAGAAAGAGGCCATTCAGCCCATTGAGTCTGCACCGACCACAATCCCACCCAGACCCTATCCCCATATCTCTATATATTTACCCACTAATCCCTCTAGCCTACACATCTTGGGATACTAAGGGGCAATTTAACATGGCCAATCAACCTAACCTGCACATCTTTGGACTTTCTAGGTTCTCAACTGCCATAAGCTTTCCTGTCATCAATGTTTGGCATTTTATTTGTATCTTCCACTGTGAAGATACAAAATACCTGTTCAATGCCTTAGCCATTTTCTCATTTCCAGTTATTACATCCCCCTTCTCATCCTCTAAAGGACCAATTTTACTTTAGCCACTCTTTTTCGTTTTATATATTTGTAGAAACTTTTGCTATTTGTTTTTGTATTCTGATCTAGTTTACTCTCATAATCCATCTTACTTTTCTTTATAGCTTTTTGTGTGGCTTTCTGCTGACCTTTAAAGATTTCCCAATCTTCTGGGTTCCCACTAATCTTTGCCACTTTGTATGCATTTTCTTTCAATTTGATACCCTCCTTTATTTCCTTAGATATCCATGGCTGATTATCTCTTTTTCATGATGTGGAGATGCCGGCGTTGGACTGGGGTAAACACAGTAAGTAGTCTCACAACACCAGGTTAAAGTCCAACAGTTTTATTTGGTAGCAAAAGCCACTAGCTTTCGGAGCGCTACCCCTTCGTCAGGTAAGTGGGAGTTCTGTTCACAAACAGGGCATATGAAGACACAAACTCAATTTACAAAATAATGGTTGGAACGCGAGTCTTTACAGGTAATCAAGTCTTAAAAGGTACAGACAATGTGAGTGGAGAGAGCGTTAACACAGGTTAAAGAGATGTGTATTGTGTCCAGACAGGACAGTTAGTGAGATTTTACAAGTCCAGGCAAGTTATGGGGGTTACAGATAGTGTGGCATGAACCCAAGATCACGGTTGAGGCCGTCCTCATGTGTGCGGAACTATCAGTTTCTGCTCAGTGACTCTGCGTTGTCGTGTCGTGAAGGCCGCCTTGGACAATGCTTACCCGAAGATCAGAGGCTGAATGCCCGTGACCGCTGAAGTGCTCCCCAACAGGAAGAGAACACTCTTGCCTGGTGATTGTCGAGCGGTGTTCATTCATCTGTTGTCGTAGCGTCTGCATGGTCTCCCCAATGTACCATGCCTCGGGACATCCTTTCCTGCAGCGTATCAGGTAGACAACGTTGGCCGAGTTGCAAGAGTATGTACCGTGTATCTGGTGGATGGTGTTTTCACATGAGATGATGGCATCCGTGTCGATGATCCGGCACGTCTTGCAGAGGTTGCTGTGGCAGGGTTGTGTGGTGTCGTGGTCACTGTTCTCCTGAAGGCTGGGTAGTTTGCTGCGGACATCAGTCTGTTTGAGGTTGTGCGGTTGTTTGAAGGCAAGAAGTAGGGGTGTGGGGATGGCCTTGGTGAGATGTTCGTCATCTTCAATGACATGTTGAAGGCTGCGGAGAAGATGTCGTAGCTTCTTCGCTCCGCAGAAGTACTGGACGACGAAGGGTACTCTGTCCGCCGTGTCCCGTGTTTGTCTTGTGAGGTCGGTGCCGTTTTTCGCTGTGGCGCGTCGGAACTGTCGATCGATGAGTTCCATCGCTTGTCCGTAGGGGATGGCTTCTTTAACGTGTTTAGGGTGGAAGCTGGAGAAGTGGAGCATCGTGAGGTTATCCGTGGGCTTGCGGTACAGTGAAGTACTGAGGTGACCGTCCTTGATGGAGGTGCATGTGTTCAAGAATGCAACCGATTCCGGAGAGCAGTCCATGGTGAGTCTGATGGTGGGATGGAACTTGTTGATGTCATCATATAGTTGTTTCAGTGATTGCTCACCATGAGTCCAAAGGAAGAAAACGTCATCGATGTATCTAGTGTATAGCATCAGTTGAAGGTCCTGTGCAGTGAAGAGGTCTTGTTCGAACCTGTGCATGAAGATGTTGGCCTATTGAGGTGCGAATTTGGTCCCCATGACTGTTCCATGTGTCTGGATGAAGAACTGGTTGAAGGTGAAGATATTGTGGTCCAGGATGAAGTGGATGAGTTGGAAAATTGCATCTGGAAACTGGCAGTTGTCGGCATTGAGTACTGAGGCCGTTGCAGCAATGCCATCGTCATGGGGGATGCTGGTGTAGAGTGCCGAGACATCTATTGTGACGAGGAGTGCTCCTGGTTCAACTGTTCCACGTGTGCTGAGTTTCTGTAGGAAGTCCATCGTGTCGCGACAAAAGCTGGGGATTCTTTGTACAATGGGTTTCAGAATGTCCTCGACGTAGCCGGAGAGGTTCTCGCACAGGGTCTCATTGCCCGATATGATGGGATGGCCGGGTGTGTTTGCCTTGTGTATCTTCAGGAGGCAGTAGAGATCTCCAACGTGGGGAGTACGTGGGATGAGAGCATGGAGTGTGCTCTGAAGGTACAGATCAAAGATCTTGATCAGTCTGTTGAGTTGACGGATGTGTTCTTTGGTCGAATCTGTGGGTAACTGTCTGTAGTGTTCCTCGTTGTTCAGTTGTCGGTCCACGTCATTGCAGTAATCCGTTCTGTTCAGTAAGACGATGGCCCCTCCTTTGTCTGCTGGTTTGATGACAAGGTTGCGGTTGGTCTGGAGAGTGCGGATGGCGTTGCGTTGTGCTTGGGTGATGTTCGGGGCTGTCTTGTGAGTGCAGCTGATGAATCTGGTGTTGACGCACCTCCTGACGGCTTGGGCATACATGTCAAGTCGAGGGCAGCGGCCTTCTGGAGGAGTCCAATTCGACTCTTTCCTCTTCAGTTGCTGCACTGCGGATCTCTGTCGGCTGTTCCGGTTCATTGGCTGTCTCATTGTGTTCACTGTTGGCCTCTTGGGGTTTGTGGAAGAACTCCTGCACGCTCATTCGCCTGATTAATTCTTCTGTGTCTGCTGCAAGACTGATGGGGTCTATTTTGGTGGTGGGGCAGAAACTGAGCCCTCGGCTGAGAACTTCGATTTCATCTGGTTGAAGTGTATAGTCCGACAAGTTGACAATGAACTTCCCTGCATCTCTTTTTCTACAGTCCTTCCTTATCGCTGGTATATACTTTTGCTGAGCACTGTGAAAGATCGCTTTGAAAATCCTCCACTGTTCCTCAATTGTCCCACCATAAAGTTTTTGCTCCCAGTCTACCTTAGCCAACTCTTCTTCATCCCTTTGTAGTCTCCTTTGTTTAAGCACAAGACACTGGTATTGGATTTTACCTTCTCACGCTCCATCTGTATTTTAAATTCAACCACACTGTGATCGCTTCTTCCAAGAGGATCCCTAACTGTAAGATCTTCAATTATTCCTGTCTCATTACACAGGATGTGGAGATGCCGGCGTTGGACTGGGGCAAACACAGTAGGAAGTCTCACAACACCAGGTTAAAGTCCAACAGGTTTATTTGGTAGCAAAAGCCACTAGCCACTCCTTGAAGGAGCAGCGAGCGCTCCAAAAGCTAGTGACTTTTGCTACCAAATAAACCTGTTGGACTTTAACCTGGTGTTGTGAGACTTCTTACTGTCATTACGCAGGACCAGATCTAGGATAGCTTGCTCCCTTGTAGGTTCCATTACATACTATTCAAGGAAGCTATCGTGGATACATTCTATGAACTCCTCCTCAAGACTGCCTTGACCGACCTGGTTTGACCAATTGATATGTAGATTAAAATCCCCCATGATAATTGCTGTACCATTTTTACATGCATCAGTTCTTTGTTTATTTCACGCCCCACCATGATGTTATTATTTGGTGGCCTATAGACTACACTTATCAGTGACTTTTTCTCCTTACTATTTCTAATTTTCACCCAAATGGATTCAATCTTTTTTTCCATAGAATCTATATCATCTCTCACTATCGCCCTGATGTCATCCTTAAACATCAGAGCGACACCTACCTTCCTGTCAGTCCCTCCGAAGAGTCTGATACCCATGGATATTTAACTCCCAGTCGTGACCATCCTGTAACCATGTCTCTGTAATGGCCACCAAATCATACTCGTTCACAAAGATTTGTGCCGTCAACTCATTTACCTTGTTTCGAATGCTATGAGCATTCAGATAAAGTGTCCTTATGCTAGTTTTTGTACCTTTTTTGAATTCTAACACTTCCATTAATAACATCTCCTGAGTTCTCCTTCCTTTTAACTTTTTTCCTGATTGTTGTAGTTGGAACATTCTCCCCACATTTTGTCCTTGCTCCCTCCTTCTATAGGTTCCCATCCCCCTGGCGTATTAATTTAAACCCTCCCCAGCCGCTCTAGCAAACACTCCCCCTAGGACATCAATCCCAGTCCTGTCCAGGTGTAACCCATCCAATTTGTACAGGTCCCACCTCCCCCAGAACCGGTCCCAATGCCCCAGGAATCTGAAACCCTCCCCCTGACACCATCTCTTCAGCCATGTATTTATCCGATATATCCTCTCATTTCTACTCTGACTAGCACATGGCACCGGTAGTAATCCTGAGATCACTACCTTTGAGGTCCGATTTCTTAACTTTCTTCCTAGCTCCCTATATTTTGCTTTTAGGACCTCATCCCTATTTTTAACCTATGTTGTTTGTATCAATGTGTACTATGACCACTGGTTGTTCGCCCTGCCCCTTCAGAATGTCCTGCAGCCACACTGAGACATCCTTGACCCTAGCACCAGGGAGACAACATACCATCCTGGAGTCTCGTTTGCGGCCACAGAAATGCCTGTCTATTCCTCTTACAATTGAATCCCCTATAACTATTGCGCTGGCACACTTTTTACGCCTTCCCTCTGCAGCTGAACCACCGTGGTACAGTGAGTTTGGCTGATGATGCTTTCCCCAATGAGGTCATTCCCCTCAACAGACCAGAAAGGAAGGTCTGTGATAGGGTGGAAGGCAGTGGAGATGAGATGAGATGCAAGCCCTGTTACCAATTTAAAGATTTTCTTAGGCAAATCGGCACCCTGCAAAACAGATCTGATTTCTAAACATATCCCTTACAAAAAACATGATATAAATATATGTTTTAAGGGCACGGTATTATTAGTTAGCATAACATTTACCACCTGCCAGACTATAATAGTCACTGTCTGGCATGAATGATGCTTGCTACTTATAAATCTAAGCCTGAATCTTGTCCAGGTCTTGCAACTGAGCACATGATTTGATGATGTCGTCATTTGGGTGTTTGCAGAGGCTGCTGTTTTACTTTCAGCTTTGTATTCTGGGCAGCGCTGAGGGCAGCTCTTCAACTAAACCCGTTCCGTGTTTGATTGAATGTGTGTGTGCAAAGTATTTTCTTTATGTGTAAAGCCCACATAGTTAGGACAATACAATGCCAACCTACAAAACACAGAGAAGTTGATTGTTTCGACTCCGAAACACACAACTGAAAACCAGCCCTTAATAAAGCCACTGACCAAGGGCACTGTATTGCGATTGAAGTTGCTAAACTCTATTTACTAAATTTAATTTCAAGATCATCAGTATTTTGGGATAATATTCCACAATTATTTTGAAAAGCTTGTATCTTTATTCTGGCAGTCTACCATTTTGGTTTGTAACTTTCTAATCAATGTTATTAAATATTGCCTGGTGCATTGCAGGTGCCCCACTCTGGCATGGCAGCCCCTACTACACTTGCTGCCGATGAAGGCAGAGGTTTGAAAAGGTGCAGAAGTTGCTGGGCCTCTGCTTTCTTCTTGGCCAGCTGAGCTTTCAATTTCTTCTTGCTTCTTCCGACGACACCTCTGACAGTCAGCCACCAGAATTCTCAGCATCACAGAGATTATGGTTTAGTGTTGATGGAATAAGCATGCCCCGGACCCTCTTGAGTTGGCAACCTTGTTCAGAGACAGCAAAGGTGGAGTCTTTTCTCCTACCTAGCGTATGTTGCCCGTGTCTCAGTACTTCAGAGGAATGCAGTGAGGACGCAAGCTTGCACTGCTGTGTTCATGATCAGCTTGTTCTTTCTCAGTTTGGACATGACAGCAGCTTTGAAACGTAGGTGTTAAATTTCAGCAGTTTGTGACGGATTGCTGATAATTGTGGACCCTGAGAACTTCCAAAAGGTTCTTGTTACAATGGGAATGTCATAGGATATGTACTCACCCTGAAATAAGCAACAGTTCCACTCAATACTCCATCAGATGTATTATCTTTGAAGTGGAGGATTTAGAAATTTAAGATGATGCACACGTCTGGCCTCATGGAATTTGGATTTTTGGTACACTTACTGCATTTTGGTTTAGCATTTTAAGTCATTACAAGAGACACAACTGACATGATTTCTGCACCATCAGTAAGTCGATACTATAGCTCTCACCAATCATCAAGACTATTGACTATAAACAACCATGGCAATTTTCCCAATACTTCTGGTGGCCTAAATTTGAAACACCAGTTTAGCCTGCATTTCATGCAAGGTGACATCTTTGGAGTTGAAGCTTGCGATAGGAATGGCCACCCAGAGGATTATGAAGCAGTTGACTGTTCCTTAAAATGCCTGGTGGTGCTCATTAAGCAGGTTGCATGGTAAATTGGAGACTAGAACTGGTCTCAACATCCTCTAACAGCGACCAGTTGATTGAGAGTGAACAGGTTGTTACAGATGTATCAAATGTAAAACTTATTGGAGAGATGGACACTTTACTTTTGAAAGGCAGCCTTAAATATGGACAATTACCTTCACAAAATGGACTCAAGTGACCGGTGAAATTTATATACAGATAGAGACTACCAGACATAAAGTTAGTCCCTGTAAAGTCATTAAGATGTAAATGTCCTTGTGGAGAAACTTCTATTGAAAAGAACTGGAATTGACAAAATGATTTGCGGAATAATCAATTGTACCAGATACCATTGTCTGGATATTTACAGAAACTCAATAGAATGGTCACCCCAGAACTGGTGTCTGTAAACTTTAAATCAAAAAATGGGGTGTGAAAGAACCATTTTATCAGAAGCAGGTTCGAACAGCTGCCATTCATTCCCCACTGAGAGACAATGGCTATGACATCAAATCATTTGTGTGAAAAAAAGGAATACATTGGCATTGTCATCTGACTGATACTAGGCACGGTGGCACAGTGGTTAGCACTGCTGCCTCAGCGCCAGGGACCCGGGTTTGATTCCCGTCTTGGGTCACTGCCTGTGTGGAGTCTGCATGTTCTCCCTGTATCTGCGTGGGTTTCCTCCGGGTGCTCCGGTTTCCTCCCACAGTCCAAAAGACGTGCTGGTTAGGTGCATTGGCCATGCTAAATTCTCCTTCAATGTACCTGAACAGGCGCCGGAGTGTGGCGACCAGGGGATTTTCACAGTAACTTCATTGCAGTGTTAATGTAAGCCTACTTGTGATTAATAAATAAACTTTACTTTAGCTGGACATAGCCAACATCTTACAAAGCCACAAGGCAGTCTAGTAGGTCAGTCTGGGATATAAAGTCCAGTGGAAAGCCATCTCACCTCACACAAGGGAGACGTCACTGGAGTGTGTGGTGATACTGGGATAGGGCAGGGGAAAAGGCCTGGGTAAGATACTATGTCATAGTCGATGCAGACTTGATGGGCCGAAAAGCCTCTTCTGCATTGTAGGGGTTCTATGATTAATTGAAAGAGTTAAAGAAGGCTAACTGAACTCATTGATTCCACAAGGAAAAATGCCAATATCTTACAAATTGTAAGAGAATTGGGGCTTAATTGTTTTACCTGCAAGATCATAGTTCATCACTACATGGGCTCAAACAATTTCAACTGGAAAGCTAGAACATTGCTGTTGTTTGGGGTGAACTAGTGTGAGCCCATCAACAGAAATGTCCAACGTTCAGTTCTCAAGTATGTTCAAGGGAGAATCATTCAGGCCTGCAACATTTCAACAACCATCTCAGCGACTGATTAGAAGTGACCTTTTTTGACTCAGATAAGTGCATCCTACATCTTTGGAACTCATCCTTGCTTGAATGTGTATCTAGTGTGAATGAGTGGGCATTTGTTGCGTTAACATTTTGCATGTTAAGAAATAAATGTTTATCCTCTCTTTTGCTTTGTACTTACAAGGAAGCACGTTTTGTGTCTTTCAACTCACAGCAATCAAGGGATTGGAACATACCCACTCAAACATACATCTCAGGTCAGCTGAGGTGAGAAAGGGGGAAATTATCCCACATCTCATCCTGTCCATCATAACCCTTTATTGAGACTTCATTAACACTCTTATCAATATTGATTTCAGAAAATTATTTCACCTAAAAATAGCACGCACGGTGCTAACCTACCTTGTTGGACACTTATAGAAGTCACCAGGGGAGAGCGAGAGTTCAGTCATTAACATCTTTCTAGGGTTCCTTTTGTCTACAGGAGGAATGGGGGAAGAATGGGAGGCCCAGAAGAGCAGCATCAGCTGCTAGAGAAGGATGGGTGCGCAGGAGTGGGGGGGTTGATCCCCCCCCCCCCCCCTCCACGGGTACAGGGCAACCCATTTGCTCTGGGCCTCCAGTACCTCATCCAAGAACCTGTGCACTATCTCACTCAGTCCCTGAGTCATCCTGAAAGGTGACGCTCTGTCAACACACACATCTTCAGTAAAAAAAAAACTGCTTGGAATCTACACAATCTGCACAATGGAAATTGCATTGAATCAGAGCTCGAGCATCAAACGTGCAGGTGTCTTGTTGAGCAGCTCTGGGCAAACTCAAATTATAGCAACTAATGGTTAGCGCCAAAATTACACAGTAAAACCGAACCTTTAAAACAGAAGCACAGCGTCGTTTTGTACCTTTCACCAAAATAACCCCCAATATTGTTCATACCCTAAAATCAGATCGTCATTAAATTCAATTATTGGTTTTTAAAACAGTAGGTAATAAGTTACTGAACTTTCTGCCATAGAAACTTAAAAAGGTATTAAATAAAACTGCAGGCAACAATTTGTAATGAAAATTAGTGGATGCTGCCATTAGGTGCCTTTCTTCAAGTCTCATGAAATAAGATGACATTGAAGTCTGTTGGCAGATTTTAAATGGATGCTACACCAACAATAGAACAGCCAATAACGGGCCTTATTAATCCAATCATTCAGACCAAGGACACAAAAATACCTTGCATTTTTCCTTGTGGAATCAATGAGTTCAGTTAGCCTTCTTTAACCCTTTCCAATTAATCATAGAACCGCTACAATGCAGAAGAGGCTTTTCAGCCCTTCAAGTCTGCATCCTCTATGGCAGAGTATCTTACCCAGGCCTTTTGCCCTGCCCTATCCCCGTATCACCTACACATCTTGAAACACTAAGGTGCAATTTAACATGGCCAATCCACCTAACCTGCACATCTTTGGATTGTGGGAGGAAACGGGAGCATCGGAGGAAATCCACGTAGACATGGAGAGAACGTGTAAACGCCACACAGTCATTCAAGATTGGAATGGAACCCGGGTCCCTGGCATTGAGAGGCAGCAGGGCTAACCACTGTGCCACCGATAGGCAAAATAAATGCTCGTCTTGCCAGGTCCCATGCGACAAACACGCATGTAGTGAAGTGGGTTACATTTATCTTTTTATGCACAAATCTTATCGGAACAAGTATCATAGACAGTCAATGTTCGTTCGTGACACAGTCAGTTCACTGCTTAATAAGTTGTGAGCAATATATTTGATACTTTATAAATAAATGAGTAACTCAAGATATTTATTCCACTTGATGTGGCATTCCCCTTCAGATATCTATCTGACAGTAATTTGTCACTGTGTAGAAAAAGGATCCATAGCAAATGCAACAGCTGAATGTAAGGAAACCTTGTTAATTAGTTACACCCCCTAAATTTACTTACCTTACTGATGAAGGCTGAGGACAAACTATTTTAATGAAAATTGGAAGAAAATATTGTAAATTCTACATTCTTTCCTTTTTGCTGCGATAACGTACCTAACAATGCTCATCTCCAGGACTGTGGAGGAAGTATTTAGTTCCATTGCCTATCAGTACGAATATTAATACTAAAATCTGGTTTAATCTTGCCGACAGCTCGTAATCAAAATGTAGAATTCAGTAAAGCTGGACTGCTGATGATAAAAGGAAATGAATCATTTTCTCCACCATATAGGATCTTTGAATTTCAATCCAAAAATTAATCTTGGTGTTTCCAGTATTTTAATAGTTGATACTTTTGATAAACACCAATCTGAAGAATCCATTTGCAGCATCATTTGCAATTCTGTACCATTACTCTGTCGTTTGCAAAGACTGTACTGTAGTGTGAGAAAGGACATGCCAGTGCAAAGGGAGGTGGATCAACAACTCTGTCTCATTTAATCCCCAGTATGACAAGGTGTTTTCATACCTTTCAGGCTGCCCAATTTGAAATTCCAAATATAGCTCCTGATGCAATTCCCACCACAGCTGAATACAGGGTACAGCAGTCTTACCATCACAGCTCTCATCCAGTAACCGTGTAAGTCATGAAAACCTAGCAATTGTCAGTTGACATCAAAAACAATGATCAATGAAAGGTTTTAGATTGCAGTAAAAACCCAACTGATTTGCTAATCTCCCCAATGGACGGAAATCATAGATTCTCTATAGTGCAGGAGGCGGCTGTTTAGCCCACTGAGTCTGCACAGACTCTCCGAAAGAGCATCCCACCCTGGCCTATCCCCCACCCTAACCCCGTAACCCCATGCATTTACCTCGCTAATCCACCTAACCCACACATCTTTGGACATGAAGGGACAATTTACCATGGCCAATCCACCCAGCCTGAACATCTTTGAACTATGGGCGGAAACCGGAGCACCCGGAGGAAACCCATACGGACAAGTGGAGAAGTTGCAAACTCCACAAGGCCAGAATCAAACCCGGGTCCGTGGCTCTGTGAGGCAGGAGTGCCGCCGCCATCCCAATTGGTTTTGCTTACACATAGCACCAGGCCAACACTACTTGGTTAACTTAATGCCCTCTGAAGTAAGCCTCTCATTCGCAAAACAATTTTTTACCCAAAGAAAAAGCACCATTACAAGGACTGTACGTTTCAGGCAGGCCCACTATCATCTTCTCAGGGAACCAAGGGATGGCTTGTCCCAGTGTTGTCAGCATCTTGTTAACAAAAGAAAGGGAAGCAGCTGGAGGTGACCATTTTCGGGAAGGTTTGAAAGTCACGAGGCTGTCCGTACACCACATGGAACAGGTGCTTTGAAAACAAACACTTTCAGATTTGTCAGCTGGATTGGATATTTTAATTTTTTTTTAGAAAAAACAATTTTCAGGAAAAAACATTACAATTTGGCAGAAGTACTCGGCAAATTCAACTTCATTAGCTTTTAATTTAACAGAACACTCAGAGACTTGATGCACATCACGGGTAACACACAAACAGCAGTTAATTTCGTGCACTTCCATCAAAAGATCAGGGAAATGAAGTACAGACCCTACACTGAAAACATGTTTAAGGAAATATATTTCTCAACACATATACTTCATATTTATATATTTTCAAATATGCTGAAAAGAAATCAGTTTCATTAAAGAAATCCTGAAATGCTAATCAAGAGGATAAAGACCCTTTGTGTATGTACAACTCCCCTTGTTAGGAGCATTGTGCCTTCATAATTAGGGGAGAGAGAGGACAATCCAGACAGCAGCCACTTTAAAAAGAGGTGCTCCAGATTTCAATGAGGTACTAGAGCAACAAAGAGGAACTGCAAACAAAAAGGAATGAAAACGACCTCAAAATATAAATGCAGAAAAACTGAATATGGAAAGCTTAGCAACAAATAATAACACACCAGATAGACACATTTCTGCACTGAATTCGACCATGGGGATCGATATTTTATATTGAGTGCAGGTTAGAATTTCACCATGAAACAAAAGCTCGGGAATTTCTAATAGACTATATTTTAAAAGCTTAGTGGTCTGCTGTGTTGATCTGGATACCGTGGCTGCTGAGGTCTGTGAGCAAAAGGTTCTACTGCATGGGCAACATACAACAATGGGACTCAATTACATTCCAAGTCCAGGCTTCGTCATTAAACATCAGCCCTCTCTGCTGGAACCAGCAGCATTCCGTCACAATCTCAGCCTTTAATTTCCCCACACAAGACCCAAGATGAATATGTGCAATGATCATGAATGGGAAAGGCTGCAGACTTTACACACCATAGCTAAAGCAAAGAGACCAGGAAGCGGTGGTGGGTGGGGGGGTGGGGTGGGGGAGGTGGGGGATGTAGGAGGAGGAGGAGGAGAGAGAACTACTGTATGTACAAAAACAAAGGTAAAACACAGTTATGACCGACTTCTCAGGTACATTCCATTTAATTTTCCAATATGGGCATTCCCAAAGTATTGCACTAAATATCACCTCCATGTAGCACAGAATGCTACAATACACCAATAATGTACAGCAAGGTATGAACAGGAATCAGAACCAGCCCATGCTAGCAGCTGACCTCACTTACAAAAAACTAACTATGCTGATATTCCATGCACGCAAGTGTTTCTCTAAAAGGAACTTCAATGTCCTATTAATCTGCCACCCACTTCTTCCTCCCACATCATAAATAATATTAACCTGCCATCTTTCTCCCCTTTGGTTCCAACCATGTTTCTGCCAGGAAAATAGTTCTTATTGTCGACCAGAATTTGTTCCTTGAACAAGAAAAAATACTTCCACGGTCTCCCAAAGTATTCTGCAGACACACGTCTGGTAAATGGCATGATTTCATACAAGACCTAGGTAGCAATAGGGTAGGAGTTAATACAATAACTATTAGAGTATTCAAACTGGAGTAAAATCTGGCAACGTAATACTATTAATGAACATTAAAATTTTATTTGTTTAATGGCTATGCGGATTCAAACCCCAAAGATGATTTAATTTTTTTAAAAAAAGGTCATTAGTTTAGAAGGATTTGCATTATTGACAAATATTTATAGTAAATGGGGAGACATACATAAACTTACATTAACAAAAGTAACAAATTTAATTACAATACTTTCTGTATGAGTAATGTTACAGGCAGCATCTGGCATGAAATGAATCCATATCAACTAAGTTATCAACCAAGGACAAAAGCAGGTCAAAAAATTTATTAATTCGACCAGTGTTGGACGCAAACTGACATCATCCAATCACCAATGAACAGAAATCAACATCGACCAATCATTGTTGGAGATACTGACATCATCCAATCACCACTGGACAGAAATCTACATCGACCAATCATTGTTGGAGATACTGACATCATCCAATCACCACTGAACAGAAATCAACATCGGCCAATCATTGTTGGACACAAACTGACATCATCCTAACTCAGCCAGACATAAACCAGCATCAGCCAATTAGCATGGCCACAATCTGACATCATCCAATTAGCACCGGATACAAACTGTCCAACCAGTGGACATACACCAATATCTAACCAGCATTAGACAAACAAGCATCATCCAATAGGAACTGGATACAAACCTGTATCTTCCAATCAGCGTCAGATGCAAATCAGTATCACCCAACCAGCTCTGAACGCAAACCAATAAGGTGCAAATTAATTTCTTGGGGCCAGAAATAGATCATTGTTTGGATTCTCATGTCAATACTCTGCTACATGTATTTATCCTCTTGTTTTGCATTTGTTGGCATCTGGAGTGAATGCAGTATACATTTATAGCTCCATGGGTGAAACACTGGCAGAGACAATAGCACAAAACATTTGGCGTGTGAAATAACACAGAAAACCCAGCACGGCCCCATGTGTCCCTTGTTCCCTGCTCAGGTCCCACACTGTGCACCAACCCACAGTTACAGTAGAAAACACCTTCATGTTGCAAGTTTTCAGTTTCCTCCTCAGTTTAAAGCAATGTGACTGAGGGAAAGTTTATGAGTTGTGCTAGGAAACAGCAGTACTCAAAGATGAACCTCCTGTCCTGCAGAAATAAATGAAGAGGGAGAATCATCTGTGGATAACCTCCTTCCAGCTTAAGTTTGGTAACGTGGACCAAGGCCATCAGAACTGGTACCACTTCTTATCTTTGCACTTTAACATCATCTGGAAAGAAAAGACAAAAATATTACTTCCAAAGAACAGACTGAAAGAAGTTTATATCTTCTGAGATGTCCTCCGAACTATCGCAGGATCGAGATAGTGAAAGAGTTGGGCAAGCAGATTTACTTTTGACCAGGGTTTCAAAGAATGGTTGTGCCAATTTGAAAGAGCAGCATAGCCATGAATTGTACACCAAGGTATTAGCTTTCCCTTGTTTATAAGAGATGCTTGCTGACTGCTCCAAGAACCTCAGGGACATTTGTGAACAGAAGGGCAGAACACAAAAGGCGGGTTTCTGGAACGTCTGTGACAAAGAATTGATTTCCTTTCTCAAAAAAAAGTGTTTTCCTATGGTACCAAGTGAACTGCAATAACCCTGTTGAATTCCTCATGATCGTTCTCTCAAGAATATCTCAATGAGTTGTGCAAAACTATTCAGGGAATGCTCCAATCTAATACAAAAGCTCAAACAACAACAGAGCACTTGAAAATAACGTCATGGTTTCTTTTATGCTCATCAGAAATGAACGATGGGGCCTAGTTTCACTTCTCGTCTGAAAGAAAGGATCTCTTAAGACAGTGTAGCACTCCTTTAGTGTGGCACAGAAGTGTCAGCCTGAATTACACGCTTGAGTCTTTAGAGTGGGACTTGAATCCACAACCTTCTGACTCAGAGGCAAGTGTGTCCAACCACTAAGTCATGGCTATTTTGATTCTGGATAATATTGATCTGGTTGATCTATCTCTTACCTCTATTGCATGCTGCTATGAACAATGCATTTTCCAACTTACTGTATTAAATTAGTATGCAAGGACAGCTATGATTAGGAAGGCAAATGGAATGTTATCATTTACTGCAAGGGGAGTCAAGCGTAAACGTACAGCTGTATAGGGCCACTTCTGGAGTACTCTGCACATTTTTTGGTCTCCTTCAGAAAGGATTCAGCTGTACGAGCAGCACTTTGGAGAAGATTCACTCGATTGATTCCTGGGACGAAGGGGGTTAGCTTATGAAAAACAGTCGAGCAGATTGGACCTATACCCATTGAAGTTTAGAAGAATGAGAGGTGATTGTACTGAAACATAAAAGGTCCGGAGGAGGCTTGACAGAGTGGACACTAGGAGGATGTCTAAAGTTTAAAGCAAAGTTTAAGTTTATTTATTAGTCACAAATAAGGCTTACATTAACATTGCAATGAAGTTACTGTGAAATTCCCCTAGTCGCCATACTTTGACACCTGTTCATGTCAACGCACCTAACCAACATGTCTTTCAGACTGTGGGAGGAAACCGGAGCACCCGGAGGAAACCCATGCAGACATGGGGAGAATGTGCAAACTCCACAGAGTCAGTGACCCAAGCCAGGAATCGAACCCAGGTCCCTGGCGCTGTGAGGCAGCAATGCTAACCACTGAGCCCCTAGGGCGTACAGTTTAAAAATTAGTGGTCTCGCACCCAAGGCTAAGATAAGGGGAAGTTTCTTCTCTCTCTCTCTCTATGGGTTGCTAGTCTGTGGAATTCTCTTCCCCAGAGGACAGTGGAGGCTGGATCACTGAATACATTCGAGGCCGAGTTTTATAGATTTTTAATCTACAAGGGAGATGGGGGTGGGGCCAGATAGGAAAGTGGAGTTGAGGCCACAATCAGATCAGTCATGATTTTATAGAATGGTGGAGCAGCCCTGAGGAGCTGAAGGGTCTACTGCTGCTCCTAATTCTTGTGTACAGGTTCATTTGTTTCATAAAATATGTTGTAAAATCTTGTAAGGAAAGACCTTGCACTTACAGAGCACCGTATTACATTGAGGCATTAGCCGGCCAAATTACACATAGAAAAGCTTCAAACAATAATGAATGACCAATTTGCTTCTGGCGCTGTTGATTGAGAAACAAATATTGGCCAGGACACTGGAGAACTTTCTGCCTTTCTTCAGGAGGATATTTTACCTCCAGGGCAGACAGTACTTCCTGTTAGTGTCTCATCACAAAGTTGGCACCTCCTGAAATGTAGCATGTCCTCAGTACTGAAGTGTTGGCCCGGATTTTGACCTAAGTCCTAGAGTGGGGCTCAAGCCCCCAACCTTCAGAGTCAATAGTGCTAACCACTGAGCCAAGCTGAATACTGGTGTTGGTCAGAATGCTCAGAGACTTTAACACCCATCTTTCAGGCATTTCAAAAAGCTTTAAATACAATCGGCTGCAGTGTGGTTTTGCTGTTTTGGGGGCAAAAACAAGTACTTGTAATTGAGCTGTTTAAATAATAGCTCATGTTACAAGATTTTGGAGTATAAAGTTTATTTATTAGTCACAAGTAAGGCTTACATTCACACTGCAACGAAGTTACTGTGAAAATCCCCAAGTCATCACACTCCGGCGCCTGTTCGGGTACACTGAGGGAGAATTTAGCACGACCAATGCATCTAACCAGCACGTCTTTCGGACTGTGGGAGGAAACCTGGGCACCCGGAGGAAACCCACGTGGACATGAGGAGAATGAGCAGACTCCGCACAGACAGTGACCCAAGTCGGGAATTGAACTCAGGTCCCTGATGCTGTGAGGCAGCAGTGCTAACCACTGTGCCACCCCATACAAGTATACATATTAAAGAGAACGTTTGAATACAAA
The DNA here is from genome assembly GCF_964213995.1 of Mustelus asterias. Classification (NCBI taxonomy): domain Eukaryota; kingdom Metazoa; phylum Chordata; class Chondrichthyes; order Carcharhiniformes; family Triakidae; genus Mustelus; species Mustelus asterias. The sequence continues at coordinate 85,462,163 of NC_135815.1, read as the reverse complement.
TAGTGCAAGGATCATGCCCAAATCAGGAAAAGATGCTGTAACAATTTTTACTTATTTGGCTGGAAACTACATCCTGTACAAAGATGTTGATCTACCAGTAGGCACTGCCAGCTTTGCAGGATTACCAAGACTGGCTGAAACCTGATATTTCTATCACTAAGGCACAGCTTTCAGAAATGCCTGCAGCTCCTTCAGGCTTTGGTGGAAAGACTTGGAACCTCCTCTGGGACATCCTGTCAACTGACAGCAGATGGCACAATGACCCAACAAGCAATGTGACAGTCATTGACATTCCAAAATTACAAAAACTCCAAGCTCTACTCTGATAACGACACAAACAAGGAGAAAACTTTCTTAGTCCTGGTCCCATGATAGGAAGTGGTCAGATTGAAATCCTTAAATATTCCTTCTTCGGTGTACAAGACGCAGGATATAAAGAGAAGACAAAAACATAAGGATATGGTGACCTCAATTCCCAGTTCGCCAAGATCAATAATTTCCCATGATGAAGTTAGCGGTACAAACAAAACTGTTTCAAACAGCAGTTTTACCTCCAATAATAGTCAAAAGTCCAAAAGGGGAGCAACATCAACTCAGGAAATATTGGATTTATTGGGTGGGAAATCAAACTGCCAAGCCACTTTTATCATAGAATGCTAGAATCCCTATAGCACAGAAAGAGGCCATTCAGTCCATCGAGCTTGTACCAACAACAGTCCCACCCAGGCCCTATCCCCATAATCCCACATATTTACCCTGCTCATCCCCCAGACACTTGGTCAGTTTAGCATGGGTAATCAATCTAACCCGCACATCCTCGGACTGTTGGGAGGAAACCGGAGCACCTGGAGGTAACCCATGCAGACACGGGGAGGATGTGCAAACTCCACACAGACAGTGACCCGAGGCCGGAATTGAATTCGGATCCCTGGCACTGTGAGGCAGCGTGAAACAGTTGGTCACTGAATTTTCCTCCAGATATGAAATTCCTGTTGTTGCAAACACCCTAAAGGAAGCTGGGTGTGGCTTTACTCAGCAAGGTGAGGGGGTTGCTTGGTAATGACCGACAATGCACAATAAAGAATATAGATCCTACTTCTGGCATTACAGAAAAAATCACTAGTGCTTATCTTTGTAAAGCCTTGGAATAGTTTGCAGGTTTCCCCATTACTTGCGTTATATTACCATAGGTTTGCACAGACTGAGGACTTAACCCTTGAATTCTCTCATTTATCTTGATCAATAATATTAGTAAGTAACCCAACATTATTATCGACTGTTTTTAAGTACCACCTCTAAGTTTGGCAACTACATCAAAGTCCTGTTGGACATTGTATGCTGCTGAATGATATGTGGTACAAAATAGAAAAGCAGGAGTGACTTTCAGTTAAATAAGATGTAGCAGGAAAAGATCCAACACCATATCCTCAAAATTTTGTCCGGTAAACATATCAGGGCCAGAGAGATGATTGGGGGGTAAGAAGCAGACACAGGACACAAAATCCAGAATGACATTTTCCTCAGTGTTGAGGAAGTGCTACATTGTTAAATGTGCTGTCTTTCGGATTAAACGTTAACCTAAAGACCCATCTGTCCTCTTAAGTGGAGCCAAGAGATTCCAAGATAATATTACTTATCCCTCAACCTACACCAACAAAACAGATTGTCTGCAAATTGGCCGCCATGATTCCTACATTAAACAGCAGTGACTACACTTCAACCAAGTACCCGATTGAATACAAAGTGCTTTGAAAAATCCTGAGGCCCGGAAAGGTGCTATAAAACTAAATCCAAATTATTCAAAATGCAGATCCAGGGATGCAGTGAACTTTATTGGTGTGGTCTGTTGGGACACTGAATGTTGAGGGTTTTGGGGAATGGCCAGAAAATGGTGTTGAGGTCATAATCAGATGAGCCTTGATCGTACTGAATGACGGAGCAGCCCCATGGGCCAAATAGTCCACTCCTACTTCCAATTCTAATGATCTTGTCACCTCATGAATGAAGCTTCCCGCTCTGCACTTGATGCAACACAATCAGAACAGGCATTTCTTTATCAATGTGTTAACAATTGGAAGAGATTTTAAAAGGGATATTTAGTGCATAGCAAACTTAAGGGAAGAATTATTTGCAAAGCAATATTCTGCCTTTGCATCACACATTAGGAGTAGGTAAACAAGAGATGCTGCATGGCTTTCCATACAGAAGGTATATTCTGGATTATTATTTAGCAATTGAATGTTACACCAATTTTTCTGTGGGGGGAGAGCAGGCCAGTTAAGATAACCTGAAAGCCTGGGGCACTCGTGGGAGGAAACGTGAATCAATGATGGAAAAGGCAACATGTTGCTTGTGAAAGACAGAAAGCACGAACTTGTATCTCTGTAGCACCAAGTACTTCTGAATTGTCTTCTTATTACATGTTATGGTTCCAAGCTAAGGAAACCAGAAATTAGAGATAACATGACATTGCTAAATGTAGTACAGATCACTGCCTAGTGCTTACCTCATGAGCATGTTTAGAGAAAGTGTCAGCACTATATAACATGGCTGCTGTTCGCTCTTCCAGTTCACTCAGTTTCTGTCCTCTTTCATCAAGTGCTATCCTGGCCCGTGCCAGCTCGCCCGCAACACCAGACGCTGCTCCTTTGACCCCTTCAATTCCACCAGTCCCTGGGATATGTTGCGCCAGGCTCCTCGAGGGTTTTCCTGCTGCGGATTCACCGACTGGTGTAAAGGAAAAGTAGATTTTTAGTATAGAAATAAAATATGACACAGGTAAGATTGGGGGGGGGGTACAGGTTTTGAAAATAATAAATGTTGAGAACTCAAAATGGTGTGAAGTCCATATCTAGTTTTTAAATGTAAATACCAGAAATAGTTTTTATTTCTGCTAAATTGTGGGGATGGTTGGTCCATTTCCAATAATGTATGAGCTGGAGTGAATGACTGCCTTTCTTCTTTTCTCCAGCAGGGTTCTTTAATCCTGACTGTAGAAAACCAGTGGATCACTGCACAGTAACGTTTCAAGTCCACACTTTAACCAACACATACAACACTACTGAATGAAACAATATACTATCAAATTCTAGGCCTACACCAAGGAGATTGGATTGATACTGCCAATATGAGATGGTCATATGAAAGTGTAGTAGGTGTAGACCATTAGGCACCTGCTCTGCCATTCAGAAAGATTATGGCGGATCTTACTGTGGAGTAAACAGCACTTTCCTGCTTGCCCCCTCGTAATTCCCAACTGGTCGATCAAAAATCTGTCCAACTCAGCCTTGAATATTGTTAATGACCCAGCCTCCACTGCTCCCTGTCGAAGTGAATTCCATAGACTGATGACAGTCAGAGAAGAAACGACTTCTCATCTTTAAACTATCTCCCTTAGTTCTAGATTCCCTGATGAGACAAAACATCCTCTCAGCATCTAACTTGTCAAGCCCCCTCAGAATCTTTAAATCTTTCAAAAGATCACCTCTTATTCTTCTAAACGCCAGTGAGTATAGGCCCAATCTGCTCAACCGTTCCTCAGAAGGCAACCCCTTCATCCCAGGAATCAGCCTATTATTGGTCACTAAGAGTCCATGACACAAACATGAAATGGCAACATCGCAATACAAATATTTCTAACCAATAGGAACATCCCCATCACCTGAAAGTGCCCCTCCAAACTACTCAGCATCCCGACTAGGAAATATATTGCTGTTTCCTCACTGTTCCTGGGTCAAAATCCTGGAAATCTGTCTCTAACAGCATTATGGGTGTAGCTGCAGCACATGGATTACAGTGTTTCACGAACGCAGCTCACTAACACCTTCTCAAGGGTGATAAATACTTGCCTAACCGGTGTTGCCCAAATACCAAGAATGAATACAAGAAATTCAAAACCTGTTTGGGATGAACTGGAATAGTTCAGCATTCAGTTCCAAGTACAAAGCTAGATTCATCATAAATAGAAATCTAAGATGCAAATTAATTGAAATAATAGAAGAAGAATAGAGAAAGCTCGAGTGATGAGGAACAGTGATTGGTTGACTTGCCACAAGGTGTAGTAAATTTCCATGGAAGCCCAAACTATGCATAAATAATGAATGGTATAAGAAGTGGTGCTGATACGTGTCCAAGGGATTGTTGATGTTCTAGATTTGAATCACTTTGTTTTTTCCAACTCCCAAATTCTGCCCTTCACAAACTGTAATGTGTCCAAACCTACATCCTCATCTTATCGTGTCCTTCAACTTTCATTGTCATTCTATCCTATGCAAACCCTTGCCCTCTTATGACTTTATAACCTCTCCGACCCCCTCCATTCTTGCCTTCCTGTACAGGTGCTCCACTCATTCATAATGGCGAGATTACAAAGGTCTCTTACTTGCTGTGAAGGGCTTTGAAACATCATGAGATTATGAAAACCTCGACATGAATGCAATTTGTTCTCCTACTTCTGATCAAGTTTTGAGTTTTTCATTGTGCTGCTCTACCCTCAGTTATAGATCAGAGAACCTCATGCTCAAGTTGAAATCACAAATCAGAGGGAGCGAATAAGCCACAGGGATACTGCAGTGTCTGATGGCCTTCTTTTCTTGTTTTTATGTTACAAACCTTCTGTACAGCCTAGAAGCAGACATTTTGTTTACCAACATATTTCTTGCTTGCAAGTAAAGATGACACGGAGATCTTAAAAAAGCCAGCTAAGGACACAGCTCTAAGGACCGAAGTCATCCTTGTCATTACCCCATTGTACTTACAAAGCTCTTCTCTGTCCAGTGACTGGGCACCTCCACCAAACAAGCCTTTAAAGAACCCTCTGTTCGGAGCTTCTGGTGTTTCCACAGGAGTAAACAGTTCTCCTAACATTTCCTGGAAAAAAATCAAAGGTGTTTTATTTAAAACCTTTTTTACAAAAACCGAGGGCACCCAGTTGAACAACACTGCTAACTAGTCAGTGGCCTCTTGAAAACACTTCATGTGGAAAAAGACCCTTCAATTCATACTTAGAAACCCTACAGTGCAGAAGGAAGCCATTCGGCCCATTGAGTTTGCACCAATAACAGTCCCACCTAGGCCCTATCCTTGTAAGCCCAAATATGTACCCTGCTAATCCCTCTAACCTATGCATCCTGGGGCACTAAGGGGCAATTTAGCATGTCCAACGCACCTAACCTGCACATCTTTGGACAGTGGGGGGAAACCCACGCAGACACAGAGAGAACTTACAATGAGTTTATCCCCAGCTTTCTCTAAATGTGCTCCCCGCCAACACCTCCAAACAACTGTACCAAGTTGTATTTTGAGGTGAACCTCAGCCTTTTTGCAAAGGGACTGTAGTACAAGAATAAAGAAAAATTGTTTCAATTGTGTGGTGCTTTGGTATAACCACAGCTGGAATACTATGTGCAATTTTGGTCTCCATACGCAAGGAAGGCACCAGAGGCAGTACAGCGAAGGTTCACTAGATTGCTCCTTTGGATGAGTCGGTTGTCTTATGGTGAGAGGCTAAGTAAATTGGATCAGTATTCTTTGGAGTTTAAAAGAATGAGAAGTGATCTCAGTAAAACATTCAAGATTATGAAGGGGGTTGACACTGAAATGTTTCCTCTGGCTGGGGAATCTAGAACAAAAGGGCACAGTTTCAGGATAAAGGGCTGATCTTCAAACTGACTGAGAAGAAATGTCTTCACTCAAAGTTAATCTTTGGAATTCTCTACGCAAGAGGATTGTGGATTTGGTATCAAGTAGGTAGCAAAGTGAAGCTGAAACCCATGGCCATATTGAACGCCGGAGCAGGCTTGATTCTTTTGCTCCTATTTTTTCTGTTCTTACATTAAATGACCAGAAGTTTGATCAAAGAGGTAGTTTTTAAGGAATACTGAACAGGATTATGAAGGTGCAGAGAGGTGGGGAGGTTTGGAGAATGAATTCCAAGATCTTAGGGTCCAGGCAGTTGAAGGTACAATGATGGGGTGAAGTAAATCAGAGATGCACAAGGAGCCATGGATGGAGATTTGTAAGGCAAAAAGTGCAGAGCTGACCGCTGCTTGCCGAATGAAGGATATTTCAGCAATGAATTGGCACATGCTGGATTGTCAGTTGACTGCTGGCATCAGTCACAAGGAGCCTCTGATTTTTGAAATGTTTCTCCTCACTTTAGTGCCTTATCAGATTCTGTTGCTTCAGGCCAACATACAAGAAAAAACAGCAGCAAAAATAATCTAACTGATTTGTGATCCTGGAACAAGGCAATAGAGTAGGGTGATTATACCACCTGCATAACGCATGTCATAATAACGCCTTCTGTGTCGAGTATGTTTCAGATCTACTTTGATATAGATGACATGCAAATAAAGAAACATCATTGAGAACAGGCGCTCTAAAGGCTAGCTTCTGCAGTGCCATTTTCACTGTGCGGAAATACAACAAACTCCAATGATCCTCACCTGTAAATTCTCACATGTTCCTTGACTGTAAGTGATGCGCTGGATCTCAGTTGGGGAAACCAGGTACAGAGCCTGCCCGTTGTTGGTGAAACAGAAAGTACGAGCTATTCGCATGTCCGTCAGTGGCAAATAATTGACATCTAGCAGTGGCCTAAGGCTTGGCAAGCTTCAAAACAAAATCAGAATATGATTAAAATATGTATTCTATTATATTTTGCTTAATGTATTACATATCACCTGTTGCAGATACACAAACTGTACACAAATCACTGGTCACAGATACACTGTACTAGATACATGTTCTCTATACTAGCTATCTCATATACACTGTTCTATTAAAACACCTTTCTACTGGTATCAAATCAAAGTGAAGCAAGCAAGGTAGCCTTAGTCCAAGATGACCATAGGCTGCTCGCCCTTTTTGACCATGGGAGATGACTGGTGGTGATTTAACCTGAGGGTCACCACACCTCAGGTTAAGAAGGTGGGGCCTTCATGAATAGTCTCAGCCAGTACAGGAATTGAACCCGCACTGTTGGTGTCACTCCACATCATGAACCAGTCATCCAGCCAACTGAGCTGACTGCTACACTGTACTCTAAAGACCTGTACCAGAAAGCATGCTTCTGACATGCAGAACCGGCAGGCACTTAGAAGAGAACATTTGCTAAAAATGATCAAATGGCCATATATGATTAAAAAGCTTTTTTCTTCTGGTACAGACTTTATCATTGTGACTTCAAATACAGCTTGATGAGTGACAATCACTTAAAATACATGATTTCAAGTACGATGCCGAAGACCTTGAATGAAAAAAGTGGTAACAAAGTGCTGACTATAAAAGAACTTTGTGAGCTCTATGTAACACTCCCTCTTTACAATAGAGCTGCTGTTCAAGTCACTCCATATGTTATCATGAAAGTCTTTGGAAAGACTTACATTTTTAAACTGCACTGATGAATTTGACCATTTTATAAATCTATTCAGTGCAAACCCTCGCACAAATTCAATGCACATGTCTACAACACCTTTCGCATCCTCAGGACATTTCTAAGTACACTAGGATGCAAAGTAGGAGTATGATGTATTAGCTATTAAAGAAACATGGTTGCAGGGTGACCAGGATTGGGTGCTCGACATTCCCGGGTATACAATGTTCCACAAGAACAGGCCAAAGGGGAAAGGAGGTGCGGTATCGCTATTAATCAAGGAAGGTTTCAGAGAAGTGCTGGCATGTGACATAATAGCAGTGGATAGTGACGTAGACTCATTAAATTTCGGCACGGTACCAGAAGTTGGAAAACAGCCAATGTGACTCCCTTGTTCAAAAAAGGGAGAAAGGCAGAAGACAGGGAACTATAGGTCAGTTAGTTTAACATCTAGCATTGGTAAGACGCTGGAGTCAATAATCAAAGAGGAAATAGCTAATCATTTAGGAAAGCTGAATATAATCAAACATAGTCAACATGGTTTATGAAAGTAAATCATGTTTTGACAAATTTGTTCGAATATTTTGAGGATGTAACAGGGAGTGCAGAGGGGAACCTGCAGATGTAGTGCATTTAGATTTCCAAAAGGCTTTTGACAAGATGCCTCATAAGAGACTAGTGCATAAAGTAAAAGCCCATGGAACTGGAGGAAGTGTGTTAGCATGGATTGAAAACTGGCTGTTACATAGAAAACAGAGTTGGGATAAGTGGGTCATTTCCAGAGTTGAGAGATGTACCTAGTGGAGTACTGCAGGAATCAGTTCTTGTCCTGCAATTGTTCGCTATTTACATTAATGATCCGCAGGAAGGAACAGAATGTAAGGTTTCCAAATTTGCTGATGATACGAAGATAGATGGAAGGGCAGGTTGTGATGAGGATATTGTGATTCTGCAATGGCATACAGATATAGATTAGGTGACTGGGCGAAAACCTGGCAAATGGAGTTTAATATGAGGAAGTGAGGTCATGCACATTGGTAGGAGGAATCAAAAGGCAGATTATCTAAATGGAGAGAGACTGCAGGTGAGTGAAATAGAGAGGGATCGAGGTGAACCAGTACATGAATCACAAAAAGCTCGCAAGCATGTCCAACAAGTAGTTAAGGTGGTAAATGGCACTTTGGCAAAGGGGTTGGAGTTTAAAAATAAGGAGGTTTTGTTGCAATTGTACTGGGTACAGTTTTGGTTCCCTTATCTTAAAAAGAATATAGTAACATTGGAGGCAGTCCAAAGGAGATTCACCAGGCCAATTCCAGGGGTGAGACGAAAATGTCTGGGTCTGTATTCCTTGGAGTTTAGGAGAGTGATGGGTGGCCTTATTCACACATATAGCCCGATGGGGCTTGACAGGGTAAATGGTGAGATGTTTTCACTAATGGGACAGTCTCAAACAAGGAGGCACAGCTACAAGATAAAGGCCAGTCATTTAAAACTGAGGTGCGCAGAAATTTCTTTTTGCAGAGGGTGGTGAATCTCTGGAATTCTCTGCCCCAAAGGATAGCGGATTATTAGCAGTGCTTAAAATGGAGGTGGATAAATATTTGATAGATGAAGGTTTCCTCCCACAGTCCAAAGATGTGCAGGTTAGGTTGATTGGCCAGGTTAAAAAAAAAAATTGTCCCTTAGAGTCCTGAGATGCGTAGGTTAGAGGGATTAGCGGGTAAAATATGTGGGGGTAGGGCCTGGGTGGGATTGTGGTCGGTGCAGACTCGATGGGCCGAATGGCCTCCTTCTGCACTGTAGGGTTTCTATGTTTCTAATAGAGGGCTATGGAGAAATAGCACAGCAAAGGAATTGAGGCCTGCATAGATCAACAATGATCGTACTGAGAAGCGGGGCAGGCTTGAAGGCTTACACCTGCTTCTATCTCTCATGTTGCTTCCTGCCATATCCCAGGACTCCCTTAGCGCTCCAGATCCTAAATCATCCCATTGTTACCAACTGTAAAGGCTATCGCCCCTGACAGTATTCTGGCAATAGTACTGAAGACTTGTGCTCCATAAATTGCTGTGCCCTTAGCCAAGCTGTTCCAGTACAGCTGGCATCTACCCAGCAATGGGGAAAATTATCCAGGTATGTCCTGTATACATGAAACAAGACAAATCCAACCTGGCCAATTACCACTCCAGTCTACTCAAGATCCTTTGTAAATTGATGGAAAGGGTCAACAGTGCTATCAAGTGGCACTTACTAACCAACAACCTGCTCACGCAAGCTTAGTTTGGGTTCCACCAGGGTCACTCAGCTCCTGACCTTATTACAGCCTTGGTTCAAACATGGGCAAAGAGCTGAATGTCAGAGGTGAGGTGAGGGTGACTGCCCTTGACATCAAGGCAGTATTTGACAGAGTATGACATTGATGAGCCCTAGCAAAACTGGAGTCAATGGGAATAAGGGGGAAATCCTCTGCTGGTTGGAGCCATATTTGGCACAAAGGAAAATGATTGTGGTGGTTGGAGATCGATTCCCTCAGCTCCAGGGCAGTGTCCTAGGCTCAACCATTTTCAGCTGCTTCATCAATGACCTCATTTTCATCACAAGGTCAGGAGTGGGGCTGCTCACTGATGACTGCACCATGTTCAGTACTCCTCAGATACTGAAGCAGTCTATGGCTAAATGCAGCAAGACCTGGACAATATCCAGGCTTCGGCTGACAAGTGGCAAGTAACATTCACATCACATAACTGCCAGGCAATGATCATCTCCAACAAGAGGGAATCTAACCAACACCTCTTAAAATTCAATAGCAGTACCATTGCTGAATCCCCCCACTATCAACATCCTGGGGGTTACCATTGACCAGAAACTGAACTGGACTAGCCATATAAAACTGTGGCTACCAGAACAGCTCAAAGGCTAGGAATCCTGCAGCAAGTAACTCACCTCCCGACTCCCCAAAGCTTGTCCATCACCTACAAGACACAAGTTAGGAGTGTAATGGAATGCTCTCCATTTGCCTTGATGAGTGCAGCTCTAACAACACTCAAGAAGCTTGACACCATCCAGGACAAAGCAGCTCACGTGATTGCTACCCCTTCCACAAACATTTGATCCCACCACCACCGGTGAATAATGACAGCCTGTATACCATCTACAAGATGCACTACAAGAACTCACCAAAGTTCCTTAAGCAGCACCTTCCAAACCCACGACGACAGCCATTTAGAAGGACAAGGGCAGCAATTCCTGGGAACACCACCACTTGGAAGTTCCCCTCCAAGCCACCTCACTTGGAAATATGTTGCTGTTCCTTTCACTGTCGCTGGGTCAAAATCCTGAAACTCCCCCCTAACAGCACTGTGGGTGTACCTGCCCTCAGGGACTGCAGTGGTTCAAGAAAGCTCACAACCACCTTCTCAAGTGCAACTAGGGCTGGACAGTAAAAATGCTGGTCTAGCCAGTAACGCCCACATCCCGTAAAATGATTAAAACAACATTCAGGCTGAGTTCACACAAGTCTCAGGACCCTTCCCAATGTTCTGAGGCCATTATTTTACAGCCAAACCCCATGAAATGCATGGCAAACTTAATCTGATATTCCATCCATCAGCATTAATAATCCCAGATTTTCTTCTTGTATTATTGCCACATGGCAAAACTATACCCTTGCAACCAATTCACCATTCTCCTATTGATGTGGTTCCAAAGGAAAGAAGTAAAAGATAAAAATTAAGTACACAGATAAAGGAATATCTTTGAGGGCCAACCTCACCATAAAGCAATTCTAGGTGATTATGTTCAGTATAATATTAGCAGATGTCTGGCAGTGTTGCTTAGTGAATCAGACAGTATGCGCTAGGGCGTTATGTAACCTACAAGGCATCATAAGGCTAAATGCTTTATGGAATTTATGCACTGGAACAGGGAGTTGCAACAGAAAAGCTAGCACCAGCACAGGCACAAAGGATCAAAGAGGCTTGTTCTATGCTGTAATTTCCATGAATTTTCCCTTCTGTAATGTTGGGAGTGGAGTGAGAAGGTGCATGATTTGAGACTCTGTGACATTGGAGCCACTTGTGCACGCGCTGGGGAAAAGCAACCTGTATTTATAAAATACCTTTTAGTCTTCAGAACATCCCAAAAAGTGTTTCACCATAGTACATATGAAATGCAGTTGTGTTGATGGAAACATGATAGCCTATTTACACGCTAAAGGTCCCCGTGAACAGCAATTTAGTAAAAATTTCTTTCGTGGGATGTGAGCATTGCTGACAAGGTTAGCATTTGATGCCCACATGGCCATCCATAATTGCCCTTGAGAAGGTGGTGCTGAGCCACTTTTTTTTTGAAACACTGCGGTCCATTTGGACTAGGTACACCCTCAATGCTAGAAGGGAGTGACAGTGATGGAACAGTAGTAAGATTCCAAATCAGGATGATGAAAGACTTGGGAGGGGAGCTTGCAGGTGTCTGTGTTCCCATTCACCTTTCCTTCAAGGTGTTAGAGGTTGCAGGTCTGGAAGATGCTGTCTTCGGAGGTTGGCATGTTGCTGCAGTGCATCTTGTATATGGTACACAATGCAAGTGGATAACATTCCAACAATGGTATATACGAGCAGATAAGCAGTATAGGCAGAGAAATTATTGCTGGTCAAAGCAGACAAGACCACATATCAACTTATAGACCAAAAGCCGGCTCCTTCAGCAATGTAGCATTGATCAAGTACTTAAAGCCACAATATGCTGACTGGAGGGCAAGAGTGTTACAACTGAGCCAAGTTGGAAGATGTTGAAAATTTAGAGTTTTTAAACTTATACCAAATTGGTAACAACAACCAATTCTTTCCAATAAAACTTATTTAAATACAAATTTCCAATATCCTTGCAAAAAATTATCAAGTGCTTAACAAATTTCAATTTGTGTACTGTGGACTCAATCACACATCCTGATACAACCAGTTCATTCACACTTAAGCACAATGTGAGTTACCTGAATGTCATGATATGTCCATTGGCACAGAAGCATGCAAGGCAGATGCTCCCATTCAGTCCCACAATATCAGCACGAAGAACAAATGATGTTTCAGTTATGTTGTGTTTATAAATACAGTTTTGGGATGGCAGCGAGATAACTTTTGCCTGTTTTTCTGAACATATCACTGCGTATTGGGTTTCATTTATCTCCTGAGAGGATGAGGGGGAGACAGACACCGGCCTCAGTTTCCGACATTTATCCTTGTCATCCTTCTCCTCTGGTACATTTGGTTCTCTCCAGGGTTCGTGTGCTGGGTTGATGAGGCTTCCTGTGGTGTCCAGAAATGCCATTCTCAAAATTGCCCCTTTTAGTCTCAGTATAGTCCCTGTAGAATATACAAAATACTGTAAAGAATAATATAGAGCTACACTAGGCAAAACAAATTCAGCAATGTACACTATACAATTAAGGTTTTCACTTACAGCAACAAGCTACTTTTCAAGGAGAACAATAAAATACTGCAGATGCTGGAGACGCTCAGCATGTCAGGTAGCATCGGTGGTGAAATGGAGAGAGAGTTACTGTTTCAAAAGGACGATCATTTGTCAGGCGAAATGTACCAAAATGATAACCCCAACTTCCTCACTCCAAAGGTAACAACATAAATTAAATGTTCTGTCTTTAAAAATCTAATCCCATCACTTAGAAGCTGCATTGATGTCATTTTTAACATGAGCCAGTTCACTTGACAAAGACGCTATTAGATCCATTAAACATGCCTGGTGTGACAACACAATCTGCATTGTACTTGAACCCAGCTGATTGACAAACTGTAATCAGTGGGAGAAACAAAGTTGACAAACTGTTGACAACTAGTCTCGTTTGGCTCACAATTTGCAATTATACAACACGAACTTAAAGCAAGGTGAGAGGGGAAAATCAATGAACTACAGACCAGTTAACCTGAAATCAGAGAGTACCAGAATCTGTAACTAAGAATAGGGTTACTGAACATCTTGAAATTATTCAGCTGGTCAGAGAGCCAGCATGGATTTGTCAAGGGTAGGTCATGCCTGACCACCTGACTCAACGTTTTGAAGCAGTGGACATGGAAATGTGCTTAAACGTTTTTATAAGGACTTCATAGAATCTAGAAATCCCTCATAAAAGACTATTGGCTAAAACTGAAGCTTAAGAAATTGAAGGCAACTTATTGATTTGATTAAGAAATTGACCACGTGACAGGAGACAGTGAGCATGTACTATAATTGGCAGCATGCGTTGGAGCCTCAATTAGTCACTGTATTCATTAATGACTCAAGATGATGGGAAAGGCACATATTCAAATTTGTGATGATATAAAGATAGGTTGCGGTATACATGGACGAAGTATTGGAGATTACATACTTTGGTCCAATAAGGTTAGAACAAGATGAAGGAACAGTGAAGGTCCAAAGTGACTCGGGGATCCAGCTGCATAGATTAAAATGTCAGGAACCAGGACAGAAAATGATAAAAATTAATGGAATGCTAGCCTTTATACCCAGAGGACTGGAATATAAAGGGGTAGAGGTCTTGCTACAGCTATTCAAAGACCTGATTAGACCACACTGGAGGTACTGTGTTCGGTTCTGGGTACCAATATTCTCTTTAAAATTTAATTATCATGTGTGGCCAGTTTTTTCACGTGTATTTCCTGTAAACAGTCAATCCAATAACTAAGTGCAAGTCTTTACATTCCACACAAGTCTCTTCCCTTTACTGCATCTCACTTTAACAACAACTCGCATTTATATAATGTCTTTAATACAGCAAAATGTCACAAGGCATTTCACAGGAGCATTATGTCTCAATTATTTTCTTTACAATGTCTTTATATGTGAAATATGACTGTACAAATGCTCTTACCACTGGGAGACACGATGACTGGCTGAGTAAGTCTCTGCTCTCCTCCAGGTGGCAGATTCAGTACTATGACCAGTACAGTGCCAAGTGTAGTCCCTACCCACAAACATGGTGACGTGCATGTGTCCGCCTTTCGGGTGTAAGTCTCACAGAAGTGAAGAGCTGTGATTGCCTCTCGGGACTCCTTGTCAATGCTGGTAACACTGGAACTGCGAGAACGGCTGAAAGAGTTGTCTCTCACATCTGATTTTGAAACATGAGAAGTAAAATCCTTCATTCAAATAGACCAGAGCACAAATCAGCGTACCTGCAGCTTAAATTATCTGGACATTAATAATGACTCAGAATTGAACATTTTATATTTCAAATAAATTTGTTCCCACTTCATTGATTTGTTGACAGAAAGTTAATAGTCAGATCAATTAATCCAGACATACTGGGAAAACCTTATGGTAGGAAGCACGGATCATTGGGACATCGAGTCAGTCTCCAAAGGTCTGCTAAAATTGTACTAGTAGAAATTTTACTTCTTACTCGCCCCAACATTTTGGCCCTTTATTTTCTTTTGCCTTGTTTCATTGAACTTTGAAGACAATACACATATTTAAAGAACTTGTATAATTCGATGACTTTGTACATGAAGGGTGGTAGGAGTCTAGTTTGATGCATTTTTCCCCTGGCAATGTAACTTTAAGGATTACATCAATTCCTCTTGATGTCTGGTGTACTGTTGGGTCATTAAGGGGTTAACGGTTACTGCTTGGGAATATTGCCGTTTCGGCTTCTAAGAGTTGATTTGAGGGACAGGGGTTAGGGATTGTGCCGAAACAGCCTCTAAGAATGGGCCTCAGACTATATGGTATTTTTCCAATTGCTTGCAGATATTTTCCATCACTTGTTCCAACTGTTATTTGCCCAACAGGCGCTCCATCCATGCTTTCATGGTGGGTGCTTGCTGTCATAGTCAACAAAGTCAGTAACTTTCACTGATGCAGCAAATGACAAGGCTTTTCTCAACAGGGATCAGTTACATTGCGGGGCGGGAAAAACTTCTATTGGGAGAAGCCTCATGTACCCCCACCCCAGGATGCTCCCATTGCTCTTGCAACTGATGCTGCAATCGGTGGCTGTGGTATATCATATCACTACCGCTCTCCCGACCTCACACTCCTCCTACACCACCAACTCCTCCAGCTGGTGGACTAGCACGACCCTCAAGTTTATGGCTACTGGCCTCATCAATTCAGATTGAAAAAAGTACAATTTTACAGGTTAACCGTGGAATAAATAATGGTGCAGACTGGTCTTAAGTCAAGTCATTATGGGTCTCCATAGTTAAATATGGATTAAGAAGATCTGACTGTTATATGCAGCCTTTTTGCATCTACAAAAAGATGCAGATGTGCTGTACCCAAGTGTATTTCCAGTTACCCATTGTAGAAGGGAAATCATCATACCATACTTCATTTCATAGAATTTTCAGCGCACATTAGTGTAATGCAATCTAAAAATAGGAATTAGATGAGTCAACTTGAAGATGATTACTGGAGATTTTGAAGAAAGAATCCATTGGTGATAAAAAAATTTAACACCCTGAATGAACATGCAGGTTGATCAAAGATTAATTTAAAACCTCAATCCCATTATCAAGTTTTTCAGAAGCAGAATCTTACTAAAGAAATGTGCACACAGAGAAGTCATGCTCCAAATATTGTTTTTAAGCTGCTTCATTTCTTCGGGCTGATGGTTAAGGTGTTGGTCTCTGCCCTTTGACCCATCTCCAAGCTCTATCATTGGCAGAGAGCAAAGAATGGAGGTCAGTACTGTAAATGATGAGCCACTGCCCAAGTAAAATAAAATCTCATTTGGGTTATAAATATTGCAGATGTTTCTTTCATGAAGCCCTATGCGCTGGAAGAGAAAAATAACCAGCATATGGTTATACACCCACTGCATTATTACCCTGCTGTATACCCACTGCCACTCTGCATTGTTACCTGTAGTTATATACCTGTTAGATTGTAAATATAGTACCATTTTTGCATCAGTATATAGTATTCTCAACAACAAACATGGCAAATCCTGGAAGTCACCCTGATGATCTAATTCTTGCAACAAGTGATCAACCTTGCCCCATATGTGATTTCATATCAGATTGCAAACTGGTGCAAAGCTAATTTAAGTTTTAATAGTTCACTTGTGAACTTTTAAATTTGAATGAATTTAAAAGTTACCAGCGCTCCCATTCTCTGAAGGTGAACATTCTTATCAGCTTATTGAGCACAGTACAGATAAGAATCAAGAGACCGCTAGATGAAAAATACATGAAGCATCTATGTTGTTCAACACGACTTGAATGACATTTTCCACTTTATTTCCTTTTGTTGCAATCTTTTTCAGCTTGTGGATCCTCCCACTTCATGCCCGATTTTGTAAGCTGCGTCTTTTCATCAGCAGAGACCCTGTAACCCAGTTCTTTAGATTGTAGTTTAAAAATTAACAATTAATTGACCATCTCTTAAGAGATCAGAGTTTCAAAAACACTCAAGGTTTCCTTGCATTGTCTTTGTTGCCAGAGCATTCACAAGGCCAAGATGTTACAGGTTAATGCAGATATTTAACATTAGCCCCTTATTAATCAGGTAGATGACGACAAAAGTCAGATGGTGCTCAGAACACTGGGTTTCATTTGGAAGGCAGGCAGGCAGACAAGGAGCAGCTTTCTCTCAGGTACTGCAATGCTGGTCTCTTTTGCCATGCTATGCCAAGGCTGCTCAATATCTAGCAACACAGTAAGGTAACCCAGGGATTGAACTAAAAGACCTTGTTGTGATCTGAACCAGATTTTTACATCTCATACATACCCAGAGGTGATGTCCAATCTTTTTGAAATCACACTGATAACACTTAATTCAATGAGAAAGACATTTTGCAAATTATATTAAATAATGGCAAAGCTACATTTTCCCGCATTGATGGGCCTGACATAAACAAAATAGTTTCTAACTGTTCTCTTGTATTTTAACCTTTTAAGTCTGATGAAAGCCTACCGCAGCAACTTGTTTAAAAATCTGACCAGCAATTTGTTTATAAAGTCACTAGACATCCTTGTACCTTATTAATATGTCACAGATAGCTGATGTTCCAATTGCCCATTTTATAAAGAATGGCACCTTAACTAAAAAAACAGTCCAGCAGGTGGAGTAGTGTTATTATTCTATGAAACAAAGGCAGCAAATGTTGTAAACCTACTGTCTGCAATGCATTACAGAGATACCTTTGAGAAAATTATCAGTGCATCTACTTCACCTCATGAAATTAGACATGGGAGTTTGATTGTCTCCAAGTTTCAGAATTCCTGATCTACCACTGTCACACAACAAAGTCACTTCTACAGTTACGCCATTACTTCAGTGATGGGAACTTGTATTCATTTGCTTATATTTTATCCTGAAGTTACTTTAACACTTAGCACTTCAATCCCAGTGTGTAGTTAACATGAGGTTGTGAATGGTCAAAGTGACCGACTGAAACAAGTGGGAACAGAACATGTCCAAGTATTCAAAGGGCAGATCTGTGGAAAGAAGATAGGTTTAATGTTTTCTATCGACATTTGCTGCCTGACCCAAGTATAATAGGCATTTTCTGTTCTCACCTTCCAGCACCTACAGCCTTTTGCTTTTTGTCCTCTTGAAACAAATGCTTTATTTGAGATATAAAGGTCTATAAAGAGCAAACTTGAGCATCTCACTGGATACTTCAAATACATAGTAATTTAAAATGGCTGGCTGAAATCCTACTTTCAATCTGCAACCTAAGAGGTATGATGAGTTGGGAATACAACTGACATTTCATGAACTATCTGCTTCTATATCAAAGCCTATAAACTATCTAAATTTTCAATCCAAGCTTTGGCAATGAAACAATCAGAATAATGAGATGAAGGTATCGGGGGCGATTCTCCCAGCCCGCTGCACTGCTTTTGTAGCGCAGCGAGCCGGGAGGCTCAAGTGGAGGCCGTTTTGCGGACTCCAGCAAGGTTTACAATAGCTGCCCACTTGCAGGGAACTAGCAGCCCGATCCCGCTGGAGTGAAGGGGGGGTCCCCCCCCCCCCCCCCCGCCAAGAGGATCGGGCACAGAGGTGGTGGGGGGTACCTCCTGGACATTGGCAGGACCAGCCCGGGCCCCCTGGCACAGCCTAAGGGGCAAAGTGCCAATGCCCAGGGGGCACATGGGCATTGCTGAGCATCAAGCAATGCCAAGGGGACGGGGCCTAATGGGGGCGGGCCCCAGAGGAGATCGGTGCCACTCTGCAGTTGGGGGCCGAGTGACAGAGGGAGGCCAGTGATCGAGGCTGGGCATTGGGTTAGGGGTCAGCCTGCTTAAGCGGGGTGAGGGTGAGATTGTGGGGGGGGGGGGGGGGGGGCGGGGGGAAAGAGGAGATCCAGGCTCTGGTTGGATATGTTTGGTGGGCCAGCAATCGGGCCGTGGGGGCTCTGCAAGTCAACGATGCGGGGGTCATAGGGCTGGCCAGCGATGGAGTTGATTAGCCATCAGGAGACCTGCAGTGGGGGGCCACTGTGCATGCGCCGATCTATCGGCGCATGCGCAGTGGCCCCACACTGCCGGCCTCCTGATCACTGGCCAGCTCCATCACTGGCCAGCCTCGCATCACTGGCTTGCAGAGCCATGGCCCGATCGCTGGCCCACCGAACATCTGGCCAGCCTCGATCTCCCCACCCTGTAGTCACAACCCCCCCCCCAGCAGGTTGAACCCCCATCCCAATGCCCAGCCCCAATCACTGGCCTCCATGCCTCTGTGCTCACGTCGATCTTGGCGCTGACAGATCGGTGCATGCGCAGTGGCCCGCTCAACGCAATGCTGCCAGCCTCTCCAGCGGAAATAGCTCCCACCCACTGAATTTGAGCGTAATTTACACTGAGGCACTCTGCAGCACAGAGTGTGGGAGCTTCGTTTTGAAACTCCCACTGGTTTTTTGAGCAGGATTTACTTCAGTTTTTACGCAAATTAGACACTTCGAATTTTTTGGGGTGAAAATTGCCCCAATCATCTTTCTGTTGGCTAGAAGGACCCATAACTCACCGTCTACTAAAAGACTCAGAATCCCTAGTGCAGAGGAGGCCATTTGGCCCATCATGCCTGCACTGACAACAATCTCACCCAGGCCCTACCTCCCTAACCCCACGTATTTACCTTGTCAGCCCCCCTGACACGAAGGTGAAATTTAGCACAGCCAATTAACCTAACCTGCACATCTTTGGAGTGTGGGAGGAAACCGGAGCACCCAGAGGAAACCAACGCAGACACGAGGAGAATGTGCAAACTCCACACAGACAGTGACCCGAGGCCGGAATTGAACCTGGGTCCTTGGCGTTGTGAGGCGGCAGTGCTAACGACTGTGCCGCCCTTACGTATGGTCAAAAATCCACATCACAAGCCTGCCCATAATCTTGCATGGATGTGGAATGAACAAGTTCAGGGTACTTCTGAATTTGTGGTTTGGCGACATTATTCAGCACTTTAGCTTCAATATTTTGAACTCAGCCATTTCAGCCAAATGTCCTTTTCTGTCTATTCAATTTCCTACATCCCTTGTTTCTATCTACTGTCTCTATACCTGACCCTGGAAGTACTTCCTGTTGATTTCTATTGCCTAAATTGGGAAAGCTGTTCCATTATGACACTGACGTTTAACATAAATGAGCGGAAAACTAAACCTTTTTTCCAAGGCTTTACTTAGTGCAATAAACTGGAAATAAAATAAAAACCTGATTCCAACAAGGTGAAGATTACTTTTCTACAGAAGGGCAGATTACATAAATCTCTTCAACAGCTGAACAATCAATAACTGTGTCACAGAAGACATGGCTAATCCTAGATGATAGAAGTTATAACATGCAAACGTGGAAGGCATTTAGAATGGATGAGAAGGGAGACAAATAAGAAAGTTGAATGCGAGTATACCTGGTGCATGAGGCACTCTGGGAGACTAGGGTGGGCAAATGAGCACAGCAGTAAAATAAAACAATGGCAAGATATTCTCCTTGTTCATTTGTGTTCAATGAGAAATGGCTCAGGTGATCATTTGGGGTTTGCTAAAGACTTATCAAAGAAATGACTCATTACCTGACAATATTAGAGAGTGAGGAACATCAGGTAGCACTGACAGGATATGAACCATGTCTTCAACTAGCAATGTCTAAAAGCATCAACTCAGAGCATTCCAGGTACATATGCACCTCCACTATAAACTTGTATTTATTTATGCCTTTAGCGCAGCAAAATGTCCCAAAGTGCTTCATAGAATCATTATCAAACAAAGCTCAATACCAAGAAACACAGATATTAGGACAGATGACCCAAAAAAAAAGCTTGGCCAAAGAGGCAGGTGTTAAGGAGCACCCTAAGGGAGGCAAAAGAGGGTAAACAGGCAACAGTGTTTTAGGGAGGGAATTCCAGAGCTCAGGGTCTAGGCAGAAGGCACGGCCATCCCAATGGGGAAGCAATTAAATCGGGGATGCATGAGAAGCAAGAATTTCAAGGAGCACAGATATCTGAGGAATGTAGGAAATTACACAGCTAGGGAGAGCCAAGGCCATGGAGAGGTTTGAATACAAAAAGAAGAGAATTTTAAAGTCAAGATGTTGCTTAACCAGGAGCCAAGATAGTCCCAAGTAGATCAGCAAACCTGGGATGAAGGGTGAATGAGACTTTGTGACTGGGGCATGGCAGCAGGGTTTTGTTAGAACTCAAGGTTACGGAGGGCGGACTGCGGGAAACCAGTCAAATGAGTGTTGGAAGAGTCACATCCAGAGGTGACAAATACATGGGTGATAGTTTCAGCAGCAGATGAGCTAGGGTGGAGTCAAATGGTTTTAAAGAGGTGGAAAGGAAAAGTCTTATTGATGATGCATGTGTAGTCGTAAGTTCATCACAGGTTCAGTCTCAGACAAAGTCAGGGAGAGGGATGAAGTCAATGGCTAAAAAATGGGACTTAATAGGATGGAGGGTTATAGGTAGGCCTAAAAGGTAGGGATATGTTCGGCACAACTTGTGGGGCCGAAGGGCCTGTTTTGTGCTGTAGTTTTCTATGTTTCTAAAAGAGAGATTGTGGCAAGGATGAAAACTATGGTTTCACTTTCCTCTAGTTTTAGTTGGAAAAACCTCTACTCAGACAGTACTAGCTGTCGGTGAAGCAGTCGGATAAGTTAGAGACCGTGAAGGAGTCAAGATGGTTGGCAGTGAAGAGGAACAGTGTCAGCTGTAGCTCAGTGGGTAGTGCACACACATCGGAATCAAAATGCTGTGGGTTCAAATTCCACTCCAGAGACCATGTAATGAGGTGATGCCTTATTAATTTGACATTAAACCATTTTGCCCTCTCAGGTGAGGATTTTTCCCCCCCAAGAAAACAGGGTGTTTCTCCCAGTCCCCTGACTAATACATATCCCTTAAATCACATCTCTAAAATATACAATACTTTTCACTGTATGCTAATACATGCTACATTAATAAATCAAATATACGATTTTGTCAATATTGCATTGC
Organism: Mustelus asterias; assembly: GCF_964213995.1. Lineage (NCBI taxonomy): Eukaryota > Metazoa > Chordata > Chondrichthyes > Carcharhiniformes > Triakidae > Mustelus > Mustelus asterias. The sequence goes on along the minus strand of NC_135815.1, from coordinate 85,440,337 downwards.
TGTTTGTCAGACTTTGTTGCTTGCACAAGGGCAGTTCCATCTCCTGACATTACAACAGTGACAGTGGGCGGGACTTTTCGGCTTTGCTTGGCCGAGACTGGAAATTCCTGCCCGAGGTCAATGGAGATTTCCATTGTAGGTTCCTCGCCCGTGCCCATTCCATGGTGGGCGAGATGGTAGAGTTCTGGCCTACGTGTCCATAATACCTGCAGGTAAAGGACACCTTGAGCTTGAACAGGAGTGGAAAATGTGGTAGTAAGAACCTATAAAGGGCAGAACACCATGGCGGGTAGGTGAACACAACAGATCAACTAGACAGCTATTTTAAATATAGTTGGTGGTAGAAAAAGAGTGATAGTTGATCCACTATCATTAAACATTCTGTTGATGTTCCTGTCCCCACTTGGGTCAAGGATGTGTATGGGACAGTCTCCTTGTGAAGGCTGAGCAGAATTGTTAATGAGGTAAATTGCTTTCAAACTTGCTACACTCCACTGTCTTCATCTGAATAAAAGTAAAACACTACATCTATCAAAGTCAAATCCTGAACTACATTCTCTGTTCTCACCTGTCCTCATTGTAATTTCACTGGTCCAGACTCTGAACATGCAGGTCTAATAGCAATACGGTTTCATAGGCAAACTACTGAGAAGTACAGATTTTGGGCAGAGATAGGTGCAGGATAACTGAAGGTTCACTCTGCCTAATAAACATTAGGTGGAAACAAAAGATCTCCTGAAACCCTTTAAAAGCACCATCTAAAATGTTAATACTTAATCAGTCATAATTTCAGTAATATGCAGTCAGTTATATAGGATGGATTAAGAGAGGGGGGGGGTGGAGAGAGAGAGAGTCATCAATGGATAGGATGTTGCAGCAGTTGCTGTATTTACAGCACGACAGGCATTATAGCGATCAGGACCTGGCAGTAAGTTATTGGACCAGGAGCAGCGATAACACAATTCTCTGTTAGAGAAGGAAGTATTCAACATCCAGAACTGTGAACATAACCTTGTTTCTGGCAATTGAATTGGTAGCAATGTAACATAACTGGCAGCTGAGTAACGTATAGCAACAAACTTCAGAGAGAAGTCCGACTTAGAGAACTTAAAACAGGAATAGAATTGCCACCTGCTATGCCTCAAAAAACTTCCACAATCTGATCTCAGTATATCACTTGTGAGTCAACTTGGCTCTATTCCTTGTACAGGAAGAGTTGCAAAACTTATTTGCTGTTTAATTAAATCTCCTGCTGATTAAATAGACTATACAAGTTTCTCATCTATGTTGACGAAGGACTCAACACTAAGATCCTCTGGCAGTGCTGAGAACTAAATGGATTGTAATGATTTCCCATCCCTCCACCCATCTTCACAAATGCACTCATGGGCACAAAATTACAAGATGTTCTGACAAGGATTTAACACCTGGGAGAATAAGCAGTGAGATAATGTGTGACAATGCTCTAGTTACAATCCAGCCAGGGTTAATGTACAGGAAACTTGAAGGGTCTACTTGCAATTAAGGGTCCTGAATGAAATGAAATAGGATAGCCTAATCAGGACAAGCCTACAGCATAAAACAATCTGCAGTTTAAAAAGTGACATTGAGGTAGTACCACCAGTATGGCTCAAATGGAAATTGTGACAGTGATGCCAAGCACTTGCAATACCTCAACTCAAGTAAGAGGTCATAAGAAATTGTGGGAGGTTACTCAAACCATTATAGCTGAGCACAATCCTCTTCTGAACCTGATACCTGCCATATATGCACATTTTCAACCCTGTTCATTGGATATTGATCAGCAATGGGAATCTTGACTGATTTCCCCTCTATTCTCAGCCACTGGATGGTATATGAAGTGGGAGCTCTGGCTAGTTTTCCCTTTTAGGCCACAAGCACTTATTTATTCCTAGGATTTGGACTTCAGTGGCATCTTTAGTATTTATTGTTCATCCCTACTTGCCTTCAAGATGGTAGCTGCAGGCCCTCTTCCTGAACTGCGACAGACCTATTGGTGAAGATATTCTACAGTGCTGTTTGGTAGGGAGTTCGAGGATTTAATTCCAGCAACAATTGAAACATGTCCAAATTAGAGACTTGGAGGGACAGAGTTACAGAGGTGATGGACTTTCCCATACATTTGTTTGCCCTTGCCCTTCTGGATGGTGGAAGTCTTGGGTTTGTGTGGTACTGCCAAATGCTTGGCTACTTGCTACAATACATTTTGCTGATATTAAGGATGAGTCAAAAGACTTGCTGCTCTATATAGTTGGTTAAACTCACTAAATCATAATGGTAGTCTGCTCTCTTCAGCTCATTCTCAAGCAAGTTAATTCTTACAGACAGATCAGCATTTAACATTCTATTATAACTGTGGTAAGAAACAAATAAGCTTTATTAAAACTACGAGCACTTATCTGCACTTAGATTGGTAGATCAACATGTCTACCCATTCGCTGTTTCCAGTTGCACACAAATAAATGTAAACATACGAAGAATATTTCAACACCAAGTATCGTGCTAGCCTCCGCACTTACCTAAATCAGGTTTCAGTTCAGTCGGCAAGCTTAGTTTTCTTGACATCTTCGCTGAAAAAAACCCACAGAAAGTTAGGTTTAGGCAAAATGATACAAACCAGTACTGAAGCGTGGAGTCATAAACTGATATATTTCCTTGTCGATTCATGACCACTTAATACATACTGCAGGGTTAACACAAGCCAAGATTCCAATATGAGATTTGCCAAACACCTGCCCCTTTGAAGGGTTTACCTTAGAACACAAAGATGGTTTCCAAACACCATTTTTGAAACTCAGCATATCACTCCACCCCACTTCAATGAAATACAAGACAATATCAGCAGCAGCCAACAACTTGCATTTAAATAATGCCAAGGCCCTTTAAAGGATCAATCAGAAAAAAATGTTTGAGCCACATGAAGAAATATTACAACAGGTGAACAAAAGTTTGACCAATCAAATAGGTTTTAAGGAACACCCGAGAAGAGGAAAGAGATTTAGGGAGGAAATTCCAGGTATCAGCAGCAGATGAGCTGAAGTAGGGTTGAAAGTCAGCTTTCATTGTGACAAGAGAGGAAGTTCAGCTCTAGATCAAACTGGATGGCAAGATTGTCAATAGTCCAATTTAGCCTCACGGCTTGTGACCAGCGAGAGGGATGGAGTTAGTGAATAGGGAACAGTTTGTCTCTTTGATCTTCTCCATACTACACTACAGAAAATGCTAGATGTCAGACAAGTAGGTTGACAAATCAACAACAGCAGTGGGGTGGTTGAGAGTGGTATTGTTAAAGTAGAGCTGGGTGGCATCACTAGATATGTAGAACAGGAGGTCATTATTTCTGATGACACCAAAGGGCAGCTTCTTGGGGGATACCAGAGGTAATGGCACGGAAGTGGATGAATAAGCCATTGCAGATGATTTTCTGGCTATGACTGAATAGATAGAAATAGAACCAGTGTGGACTATACAGGAGTTAGAGGTGGACGATGCAGTTAACGGCCGCTGATAGGTCAAGTGGGTGAGGAAGATAATTTAGCACTGTGACAGTCACAATGTCATGTGATTTTGATGAGGGCTATTTCAATATTGAGGCAAAAATGGGAATCTGATTGACAGGATTCAAAAATGGAGTTGCAGGAAGAATTGAGATGACAACACATTTAAGCAGCTTTGAGGGGAAAGAGATGCTGGAGAGGAAGCAGCAGTTTGCCAGTACAGAGGGAACAAGGACTTTTTTGGTGGCGTTGATGACAAAGACTTGGAGTATGAGACAGCACCTGAGGAGAACAACCATCAACAGTTAATAGGGGGGGGGGGGGGACAGGAAGGGAAGTTGGATGGTCAACAGTTTGATGAGAATAGGGTTAAGGGAGAAGGTAGGTTGCATGAACAAGGTGAGCTTGTAGAGGACATAAAGGACGATAGATGAGTTGTTGGGAGATAAAAGGTGGGGGGGGGGGCAGTGTTGGGGCGGGAGAGGAGAGAGAGGGGGTATTTAAAAAGACAGTTTGTAATGGAGATGAGAAGCCACTGACTATCTTACCATTCTAAGCTAATCCTGGAAGAGTAGACAATTTTGCAGAGGAGAACAAGACCAAATAGTGTTTTATGTAGCCCTGTCAGATCTGCCAATGTATTGCCAGATCAGCTGTCCAACAGCAATTTTCAAATCTGCTATCCATAGACTTTACTCCAAAGCTGGTTCTCCTTCCATTGGAATACAAAGGTAGTTCTTTCAATTGTATTTGGAACTCAACAATATCACCCTATCAGTAGAATGTAAAGCAGCTTTTAAGTTTTCTTTGGAACTCAATCTACCCTTATCATTGAAACACAAGGCAACTTTTGCCACAGTATTTGGAACTCAGTAATCTCTCCTTTCCCCAGAATACAAGACAATTGTTCCAGTCATATTTGGAATTCACCAATACCTATTTCCCTTCTATTCAAATACTACAAAGCAATCTTTTATTTACAAGCCATATCCCACATGACCTCCCTCACCCTTCTAATTGGCTGGAAATGTTAACATCTGCATCTCAAATTTTATACTTGTACGCTAAAACGAGAATGGGCCTACCCAAGTAGTAATTGTTAAGGTGTCAGCTGTGATTCAGCTGGTACACTCTTGTCTGAGTTAAAAGGTTGTGGATTCAAGTTCTACTCCACAGAATGGAACACTGTTTAGGCTGGCATTTCAGTGCAGCTTTGAGGGACTGTTGTACTGCCTTTCTGACCAATAATTGAACAGAATTTTCCATCTGTCCTCTTGAAGATAAGTGCAAATTTTCTGCTGTGTCCTGGACAATATTTATCTCATTGCTGACAGGTGTGGCTGTGCATAAATTGTCCGTTTCATTTGTCTACAGTTCAAAGTACTACATTGGTTGCAAATGTTTTGTGGTGTGCAGGGTACATGAAAGGCACTAGGTAAATGCAATTCCTTTTTTCCTCAACTAAACAGCATTAGCTGGCTTTCTTCTGAATCTTGTCTTTTGAAGGAAATCCCCATTTGACAACACATTATACTGATACGTCTTTTACAGGGACTGGAACTGCAACAGATCGCGTAGGAGTTAAATTCCAACCTGCTGAATCATATTAACGGAATCCTCAGATGCCTGCACCCAGGTGCAAATCAATATTTAGAATGGACATGGAGGCACTGGCATATTAGTGTATTGGATAGAAAACAGAATTAACAACAGAAAACAGAACGTGATAGCAGCAAATAAGAAAAAAGCTTTGAGAATGGCCAAAGGACAAGATAAGGGAAAGGATAAAGGAGATACTGCAATATAAAATACCTTAATGACGGCAAGCCATGTTTCCAAGTAAGAAATACAGAATAGGAGGACTGGGCCAAATGGTCCCTCTAGTCTGCTCTGTCATTCAATAAAATCACAGCAGATCTTCTCCCTCACCTCACTTTCCAACCTAATCCACCTTTCGCTGAATTCTCATATTGCCTAATGGTCTAGAATTCTGAGTCTTGAATGTAGTCAATAACTAAGCATATACAGGCCTCTGTGATAAAGACTCAGCGCTCTGGCTAAACAGATTTCTTCTCAGACATAATCAATGATTTCAAAAGGAAACTGGATTGGCATCGTAAAGAAATAAAGTTGCAGGAGCGAGCAGGGGAGTGGGATTGGCTAGAGCAGCTGGGCTGCTATTGATGGGCCAAATGGCCTCCTTCTGGGTCATAAATGGTAACGGCTCAAACCCCTCTAAGAATTTTGTACATTGCACTAAAATCATCTCTTATTCTTTTAAACTCCAGAGAATATAGGCCCATTAAGTTGGACCAGTTAAGTAAACAGCAGGTAGATTTTAAACAGAGATCAATGTAATGAACACTGACATAGAAGGTATGAAAAATGCCTGCACACAGACATTAAGAAAAACAGTAAAAGGATATGGTCGTTGCTGCTGGTTATTCACTAAAAGTTCCCAATCAATATGAAACTTTTCAACAGGATAATGATGTACTGGGATGTTATTCAAGTCTTGCACACATCAGTTGCTGAGATAATGTGCTAAATATAGTTCTGGGCATCCTAACATCACCATATGTTAAAGAAGATTCAGAGAAGAGCAGGAAGTGAGATTCTGGGACTGATTTCTCAATATAAACTAAGAAACTGAAATTAGCATTAGCGAAAAGGTTGAGGGAAGGTATTATTATGCAATTATTTAATCTATCTGCAGAGAAATTGAACAAGTTTGCCTTTCCTTTGCTGTCACGCTGCGGATCACTCAAATTTGTGCCACACCTATAATTCAAAGGCTGATTTTACTTTAACTAAACAAACCAGGAAAATCACAACACGCAGATAGTATGAATTAATAAGCAGCAAGCAGAATGAAAAGTATCAATTGTTGCGTTGGAAAAATCAACATGGAGTCCGTCCAGCAAGAGAAAAAGTTTGAATCAAACATTTTAATGGGATCATTTAAAAATACTTTTACTCTTCAGTCTGCCAAGATTTATAACAGAATTAAAAGATCAGAAAACATATTCAGTTTGCAAATATTTATCGAATTGCTTTCGTATCTTGAGCATCTTCATTAGGATTGCACTAACAGAGACACTGTCATGTAACTATGTAAAATCAGCTGCAGTGCCCTGCACCTGCCCCATAACGCAGTACACACAGGCTCAGGCTGTTCAGTCCGTCGAGTCTGCCCGTAATTTAATGATGTAATGGTTGATCTGCATCTTAACCTCATTTACCCACATTGGTCCCACATCCCTTAATACACTGGCTTTACATACACCTATCAATGTCAGTTTAAAAAAAAAATTCAATTTCATCTTGCATCAATTGAAATATTTATCCATTTCCTATAAAAGGTGGAATGGTCTGTCTCAACCACAATGGAACCACAGATGTCAACCATCATCGATGGGCTGAATGGTCTTTTTGCACTGAACATTTCTACGGTACTAGCTGTGACCAAAATCCCCAGGATTTCCTAGCTTGGATCAATATAATTCTCTCGTTACAGTGTGTAGGATTTTTGCATAATTTTGGAGAACTGTCCATTCTTTTAACACTTAGAATCAAGAACACTCACAGGAAATGTATTTATTACCCCAAGTGTAAGTCAAATTACATCTTTCCACGACGTGTAGTATTTTTTGAAAATCACTTGAAAGCTAAAGGAAGATTAACTTGAAAGCCTTTAAGCTGAAACTTCAGTGACACAGAATTTGCAAAATCTGTACTCTGTTTATATTTAGAAATCCAAGACACTTTCAGCTGTGGTACTTAAAGGAAACAATTTTTCAAGAACTCACTTCAATGTCACTGGAGAGTGAAATCTGAAGACACTTCTTTCAAAATTCTTGCACTGCTGCTGTGCATCTCGCTTCCACTTCTACAATCCAATTGCAAAATTCTCAAACTCCAGAATTATCCCCTCATTGTTGCCAAACAAAGAATCTGCTCTCAGTGCTACCAGACTGCAGGATGTCACTGTGTTACTGAACACCAAATACCTCTTCAATGTTGTAAATTCTCATTCTGCATTACGACAAAACCCCAGGTCACCAAACCCCTGACAACATTCTGCAATTCCACAACTACCCACTCTGTGCTCCCAAGGTGACAGCTTTTGCCAGTGACAACTCTTGCTGGAGTCAGCTCATGGATTGAAGTCCCATTCCAGAGGTTAACACCATAATGCAATACCTTCTCAGGTAGACAAAAAAGATCTCATAGCACTATTTGAAGCATAACAGGAGTTCTTGAAGTCCTGGCCAATATTTAACCCTCAATGAACACCACTAAAACAGATGATATCATCATCAACTCATTGCTTTCTGTGTGAGCTTGCTGAGCACAAATTAGCTGGTGTGTTTCTTACAATGGTACAGATATTCAAAAGCTAATTGGTTGCAAAGCACTTTAACACATCCTGAGTTCTTAAAAGGCATTGTATAAATTCAAGTTTACTTTCTCCCAAATCCCAGGAAACAAATTCCTCCCTTCTGCTAAATCCCCTAACCAAAGGTGTTCCAGGTTCCAGGACTCCACTACAACAATGTCAAAACTTCAGAATCCCCCTTTCATTCTGCTAAGTAACAGAACCGCCACCACAGTCCAGTCAAACCTTTAGAATCCCACCCCAGAGCTTCCAAATTCTAAACACCCTATCATACAATACTAAACCCTTCCCTTTCTATATCCACCAATTACACAACTAACTTGAAAATGGCACATGCTGCCCATCAAGTTACTGTATTTCCTGAGCTTCACCAACAGATAATGGATAAAATCAAATACATAATGAAAGAAACATTTATTCATGAGGTCACAAATGTAGTTTGCACAGAGCAATGGACACTTGGGTTTTCAGATTCTCAAGCTGACTTGGGTTGGTATTAGAGTCCATGCGTAATCAGAGGAAATAGGTACTTTTATCTGGTTTTGGTTTGGTTTGGTTCAATCCAACATATATGGAGTTTAAAATCTAGCTGCCATAAAATCCATGCCCTTGCCCAAGTCCATCCAGGGGAGACGGTGGAAATGTGACTGGACTGGTAATCCAGAGGCCCAGGCCAATGTTCTGGGGTTCAAATCCTATCACAGGAGTTGGTGGAATTTAAATTCAATTCATAATCTTGAATTGGAAAGCATGTCTCAGTAATTGTTGTCAAAATATATCAAAAACATGCAGCTCACCAATGTCCTTACCTTGCATGTGATTCAGACCAATAACGATTTGGTTGAGACACAATTGCTCTCTGAAATGGTGTGGCATGCCACTCAACTCAAAGGCAATTAGGGATGGACAATAAATACTGGCCTTGCCAGCAATGTCCACATCCCATGAAAGAATAAAAAAAAATCCTAGTATTTTGATTGTTTGTGTCTCCAAGGTTTCTGCCTTGAGAAAGTAACCAAACCAATTAATTCAGATATTAGCAACTGCACACGATTTGCTTTATTCTGTAGTTGCCAGTTAACTTTTGAATCTGGCAGGGAATTTGTCAAAGCTAAGAAGCTGGAGTTTTCAGGAACATTTAATGCATTAAGCAGAGCTGTTCTGAGTGAAGTTCACAAAATTAGTTTGAAACTTTCACAAGCTAGGTCAGACTTGTTTAGTTCCCACAATGGCACGAAACAGATGGTAAAAGCCCAGTAAGTGCTATGAAGAACATTAAAGCTGGTTGTTGATTCACGGCCAGGAATACTGCTATGCACATATTATGACTGATATCCCCTTTCAGCTGCTCACCAGCCTGCTTTTCAAGAGGGGATCGTTCAACAGGTTGTAATGCCAAGTAAAGTACACTTTCAACGTGCAGCTTCAATATTTATAAAAGAGGCTTCAAAATAAACTATTATTTCAACATTTATTATGTATAATGCTTCTGAAAAAATATTTAATGTCTTAAAGGAATATCATCCTTATTAAAAGCTAGTAAATAGTTCACATTAATGAACATTTCAATGCTCCTTGAGTTAAGATACATTAATCATTTATGCTGCAAAGCCCCCAGTCCGCTGAAATCAATGAGCAACAATAACTTATATTTAAATAACACCTTTAACGTAATAAAATTGCTCGAGGTGCTTCATAGGAGGAGCATTATAGAACATTATAGGACACCGAGCCACATTCAGAGATATTAGATCAGATGACCAAAAGCTTGGTCAAAGTTGTAGGCTTTAAGGAGTGCAGTTATGTTGGAAGGTTGCGGGGCTGTAGGTGATTAAAGAGAGAGGAGGAGAGGCCTGGAGGGATTTCAAAAACCAGGATGAGAATTTTGAAGTTGAGGCGCTGCTTGAACAGGAGCTAATTTAAATATGATCACAAGGGTGATGGGCGAGGGTTAAGACATGGGCAGCAGGATTTTAGATGACAGCAAGTTTATGGAGGGTACAACGTAGGAGAGAGAGCAGCTGTGGTGGGCTGAAATAGTCAGGTCTAGAGGGATACAAAGGTACGGATGAGTCCATCAGCAGCAGACAACAGTGGGGACAAAGTAGGGCAATTTTATGAATCTGGAAATTGTTCGTCTTGATGATGGAATGACAGCTCATCTCAGGATCAAATGTGACACCAACATTGCGAGCAGACTGGTTTAGACTTGCACAAGTGGCGAACGGAGGAGATGAAGTCAGGACTCGGGAAATGAAGCTATAAGTGAGTATTCCCAATAGTTAATTGGAGGAAATTTCTGTTCATCGTGAATGTCGAATAGGCACAGTCTGATAATTTAGCAACTGCAGAGGAGACAAGAAAGGTGGTGAGGTAGAACAACACAGATAGTTAATGGGTGCTGTCCCTACTTCTTCTTCTCCAGACTAAGATACTGTTAACCTAAAAGCAATATCTCAAGAAGGCCAGCTGTTTCTGCTTAGTCCAGACAAACATTTGTGACCTCAGCCTATTAAAGAGACGAGGTTATTTGACATACCATTTCCTCTGGCTAACCATGAGCAATTCCATGGGGGGGATTCACTAGCATTACATATCCAACACATTTGAAAAGTTTGTTAAAAAAGCTAAACATGATGATATATTGAGGTCTGACCAGAGATGCAGAGTCCCACTATTCTCACGTGACAAATCATTTCACAATTTATACAAGAAATACTACAACTTACCACCACTGATGAGATATCTGCCACTGATATCCTGAGTGTAAGAGTGGAGACAGAATATAATTATTCAGTCTCTACTTAGATAATGTATTTACCTGTGAGGACTAAGACTTGTATAAGTACTCAGAAAATAGTGCATTTTAGTCATTTTGATTGTGTTTACATTCCAGTTCTATTGATTATTGACATTATAAATAATTAATGGAGTTTTCAGTATTTCTCATGGTGAGACAGGGGTATGTTTTATAACGAATGGAATATTTGTGGTCCAGTGAAAAATGCCTTATTTTGGTGCTATATTACTCAGTAAAAAATTATAACGAATAGCAGGTAAAAATAATTGCATATAGAATTTTAAAAAGGCTACAATTCTAAAGGGGATGCAGGAGCAAGGTGACCTGGGAGTATCTCTGCTCAAATCAGTGAAGTTGGCAGGACACATTGAGAAAGCGATCAATGAAGCATATGGGATTTGGGGCTTTATAAATAGGAGCAGTGTTAGATAAAAGTAAGGAAGTTGTGATGAATCATAAAACACTGGTTCTGCCTCAACTGGAGTACTGCGCCCCATTCTGAGCACTACACTTTAGGAAGGAATTATTGCAAAAGTATTTGAGAGGGTGGAGAAAAGACTTACGAGAACGGTCCCAGGGATAAGGGGCACCGGCTGCATGGATAGATCGGAGAAACTGGGGCTGCTCTCAGAAGATTGAAAGGCGATTTGGTAGATATTCAAAATCATGATGGGGAGAAACATCCCTGTTTGCGGGGATGTTGGAAACGCAGAGTATTCTGATTTAAGGTGATTGGCAAAAGTAGTAATGGCAACATGAGGAAAAACATTATTACACAAGTGGTAAGGATCTGGAATGTACGGAACGTGCAGTAGAAGCAGATTCAATCAAAGCTTTTAAAAGAGAATTGGACCATATTCTGAAGAGAAAGAAATTGCAGGGCTACGGGAGATGCAGCAGAGTGCGACTACATGAGCTGCTCTTAGAGAGCCTGCATAGACAAAACAGGCCAAATGGTTTCCTTCCGCGCTGTAACCATTCTATGGATCCAAAATAATGAGATCAAATTATACATTACATAACAAAGAAGATTCCCTTTTGGTTTGATCAAATTTGTAAACTTAATAAATTGCATATAAAATATTACACTATATACTAAAATCTCCTGTGGCATTGCATAAAGGAGTCAAGATGACATGTTTTTGGATGTTGACCAAGGCCATTTAAACTTTGGTGTTTTAATTGACACTTAGCTGAGCTTCTGACCACTCATCATCTCTATTATTAAGATTGCCTACTTCCAAGTCTACGACAGCCCGTTCCTGTCCCACCTTGGTCCATCTACTGCTGAAACACTAATCCTTTTGCTATCTCCAAACTCAACTACTTCAATCCTCTGCTAGCCAGCCTCCCATCTTCTATTAACTCAAGCTCATCCAAAGTTTTGCAGTCTATATCCTGACTCGTAGCAAGTCTGGCTTCTGTTGACCTACATTGGTTCCCGGTCTAGCAATAAGTAACAGCAGTTTTGGAATTCATATCCTTGTGGTCAAATCCTACATTGGTCATACCCTTCCCTATCTATGTAACCTCTTCTAGCCGTACAATTGTCTACACCTCTGCATTCCTTCAAATGTGGGTTCTTGATTTCCGTTGCCCATCCATTGGTAGCTTAGTCTTCAATTGCCTATGCTCTAAGCTGGTATTCCCTTTCAAAATATCTTTGTATTTCTATCCCTCTCGCAATTGTGATAATCCTTTAAAGCTACCTCTTTGATCAGGCTTTCCGTCACCTCAACGAACACCTTATGTGGCTCAGTGCCAATTAGCAGCTTTGGTCATTTTATTAGGTTAAAGTTGCTAAACAGAAAGTTGTTATTTTGCTAAAACTGGTTCCCAGCTGATGACAAAGAATTGGTTGGAGGACTGGAGAAATGCTGGAGGCGATTGGAGCAGCTTTGGGAACACAATGGATCTCTATGTGGAACGTGGTTCTGCACATGCAATGGAAAGTTGAGGAGGGAGAGAGAAAATTTGGTATAGAAGCTCAGCAGGGAAGGACGTAGTGCCCCTTCATAAGCAAACTAGGAGTGAGACTTCTGGTAGATTAGCTGGTATCAGAATAAAATAAGAAGTCTAACAACACCAGGTTAAAGTCCAACAGGTTTACTTGGTAGCAAAAGCCACCAGCTTTCGGAACAGGCTGTTCCTTCGTCAGGTGGGTGGGAGTTCAGATCACAAACAGGGCACAAAGACACAAATTCAATTTACATGAATAATGATTGGAATGTGAGTCTTTACAGCTAATCAAGTCTTAAAGGTACAGACAATGTGAGTGGAGGGAGCATTGAGCACAGGTTAAAGAGATGTGTATTGTCTCCAGACAGGACAGCTTGTGAGATTTTGCACATCCAGGCAAGTTGTGGGGGTTACAGATAGTGTGACATGAACCCAAGATCCCGGTTGAGGCTGTCCTCATGTGAGGCCAACATGTTGAGGCCGTCCTCATGTGACTTCATACTGTGTTTACCCCAGTCCAATGCCGGCATCTCCACACCAGAATAAAAACCAGGGTGAAGTCACTTCAGAACAGAAAAGGTGAATTGTATACTTAATTCAGAACTAACTTTTCATATACGTAAAAACCTGATAAAAGATGTACTTTGAACATTATAAATTTCTTACTAAGAATATCAAGCAAGTAGGATTAAGGATGAGAGAATATGTTCCTTGATTGAGTCATTTAAATGGCCTCCATCTAGATTCTATCTTTATATGTGAACAAGTAAGTTTGAAATCAAGTCAAGGGGAAAATAAATTGGTTGAAGCCAAATATTTTATATGCCCAAATGAAGGAGAAGAATTCAGATCCAGTTATGTATCTAGATACATGTATAAATATGACTGGTTTAAGTGAGATTTTACTGCACTAGAACATTACAAGGACTGGCTGATGTGCAATATGATTTTAAAATCCACCAATCTGTGACAACATTTTCAATTTTAAACCCACATTTACAGTGGAAACTGCTAACGTAAACTTGCCAAGTTTTGATTACATCCTCCCCAGCAATGCAGCCCCATTACGTGTGAGCAAATGTTGTACAATATGGTGTGTTTACATCAACAGTTTTCAATATGGATTATGGACATAGCAACTTATGACAAACATAAAAAAATGGACTGTACGAATGCAAGATGAGAACTGAATTATATCTGTGCGCCCTGGTTCAATTATCTCCCATCCTCTAACCCACCTGAGCTCACGACTGTACTTGGTCTGACTCCCTGTATGCAATGCCAAGAGAGATCAACCAGCATAGATTTATATTACAGTTTGAACACTAAGTGCCACATATTCTGTTGCAGCTTTCCAATAGACATATGGCTACTCACTGGGAAGCAGGAAGTGCTCTTCTGTTACCAGTATTTAACAATTTGGTAGCACTGATAATTTTCATTTCTTGCAATAATCAGTGCCGTGAACCATATGGGCCGCACGGTGGCACAGTGGTTAGCACTGCTGCCTCACAGCACCTGGGACCCGGGTTTGATTCCCGGCTTGGGTCACTGTCTGTGCAGAGTCTGCACGTTCTCCCCGTGTCTGCATGGGTTTCCTCCGGATGCTCCAGTTTCCTCCCACGGTCTGATAGACGTGCTGGTTAGGTGCATTGGCCATGCTAAATTCTCCCTCAGTGTACCCGAACAGGCGCCGGCGTGTGGTGACTAGGGGATTTTCACAGTAACTTCATTGCAGTGTTGTAAGCCTACTTGTGACACTAATAAATAAACTTAAAAAAAACAATTTCTACCAGAGAGATCCTCACAGTGGAGATCAATCACCTCGTCTGAAAAGGGGCAAACCATCAAATATCAAGCAGTAATATCATCTACCAATCGACTGATTTAAAACTGAACTAAATACACACATTTAAAATGTTATACCATTTGAATTGTTAGGAAAACATTCAATCAATAAATTGGTTTCACAACTGTTGTATAGGATTGCGTTCTATCAGGTACCTGTAAAGTCATCTGCCTATAGATATCCTATAGAAAATACTAACATCTTCATTAATATAATTATTTTGATTAAAAAAGCAAGATCTGGGAGATAAAGCAATTAAAATAGTTCATCTGTAGATCAGTCTGCGTTCAGTCTGAGATTACAGCGATCCCTACTGAATAAAAAGTGATCAATCACAATCATGCACTGCGCTCCCAGATCAGAAACAGCCCAAAGCACAGTGTGGATTAGAAAAGCCACCCCAAGCAAGGTGCTTTGATTATTTGTTTGCATTTTGGTTAGTGCTTCAGAAAGAAAGGCATTAGCAAAATATGGAATTGTCACATCATACCTATATCAGACACTACGGTCTTGGAAAACTTTCTGCTTTTGTTTTTCACTGGAAAAGCATAATGTTTTATATGTAAATCAAAAGAAAAATACTGAAACAGAAGAAAAATCTGAGAACTGAAATGATATTGTACAATAATACTATACCCCTTTCTATAAAGTTAGGCATTTTTTGTTCATCTTCAGAATTGCATGAAGAAGTAGAACCTACACAGGAATACATTGACAATATATTAAATAAAAAAACAGCACAAACATTTAATCTTCCTCCAACTTAATCTAGGTTTAAATATGCAAGGTGCAAATGTGCTTTATTTCATTCAGACCCATGTCAAGGCACTCTAATGAGATGCCCATGTTTCTGCACACTAGGACACACTTCAGCAATTCAGAAACAACCCCCCCCCCCCCGCACCATTCTGTTTCTCTCCCTGCATCAAGGACAATCTGACATGCATTTTTAGAACTTACTTTAAGCATCAGCATAAGCCACTTCCAATCCAGTCACCGGACGTTCAGATACAGTACAGTACAGATACCCCTCAAATAATCATGCATTTTTATTGCAAAAAAACCCCAAACATTTCTCTGCTGAAGGGTGAGCCTACTCAGAACATTTGGTCTTTTATCAGCTTCTCCCATTTTACTTGGGGTTGCCACAATGCCGGTTGATTACCCTTCTCCATTTCCTTCTGTCAATCACCCATTCTTCTTCCAGTCCCGCTGTGTTTAGGTCTCCTGCCACTGTATTCTTCCATATGCTCTCAGGCTTTCCTCCTTTCTGTTTGTCTCATCTCCATCACGGATCTCACAACATGTCCTCCTTCTCTCTGCAGCATACGACCATACCATTTCAATCTCCTCTTGGCTACTTTCTTTGTTGCTTCCATAATCTTCACTAATCCATTGATGTGCTGGTTCCTGATCTCTGCTTTTTCGTTAGAACATTTAATTACAAGCTAATCTCAAAAATGTAACAAAAGAAGCTGTGTTACATCTTTAAGATTAGATCAAGATGTGGGGGACCTTTAATCACAAACACTCCTCTCCTGAAAGCACTGACTCCTTGTCTGTTACAGTCCAGCAGGAACCATCTACTAGCTTGTCCATTTGCTCATCATTCATGTGGGAGACTCAATAGTGAGAACCACCAACAGCAAGTGCCCTTTGGTTATGAGGGATGTCAGCCACCAGCTTGATTCTTCCTTGGCATGATATCTGCACACAAATATCTCCATCAGAGGGTGCTGACTAACCATCAGGAGGTCATGAGGTTCATTAACTCAATACTGTGAGAATCAAACCTGCAACTCGTGATCTAAATGGTGAGCTGTCTTAATCAGCTGAGGAACAAGAGAGATGCTCTGTAAATCTAATTATTAATCTTGGAAGGAATACCATTCACATTAATTTGCTGACTAAAGCCAATAATTTTTCTAAATAGAAAGCCTCCCTCTGCTACCACTTGCATCAGAAGCAATGGGTGAATATGCTCAAAGTACTCAATATACTGAGTAGATTGAGTATATACTCAATATGCTCAGAGTGGTGGGTGCCTGGAACTCGTTGCCGGGGGAGGTAGTGGAAGCGGATACAGTAGTGACTTTTAAGGGGCGTCTTGACAAGTACATGAATAGGATGGGAATAGAGGGATATGGTCCCCGGAAGGGTAGGGGATTTTAGTGAAGTCGGGCAGCATGGTCGGTGCAGGCTTGAAGGGCCGAAGGGCCTGTTCCTGTGCTGTAATTTTCTTTGTTCTTAGTTCTAAAATAATTCTAACTCCAACATCTCGGTTGCAGATTCTTGCAGCAATCAATGATTCTCACCAGCCAGTTGCGCTTGGGTTGCAGCAGTGTAGTGTTTATGTTCATTGGTTGTGCAAGTTCAAATTCACACCGCCCCTTGGCAGTTTGAGAATATGAATTTTATTTTAAAACATGGAAATAAAAGTGGTATCGATAAAAGTGACCATGAACTATCAGACTACTGTTAAAAACCCAATGCGTTCACTCATGTTTTTAGGGAAGGAAAGCCTGCTGTCCTGGTCTGGTTTATATGCAAGTCAGTCAGTGTCAGAAAAAGATTGGTTAATATGTCTTTTCCATTTTCAGAAATGCAAAACTGCTCTGCTGGCCTCTGCCATTTCTTATCTTTATTATTTATTTAACAGCAATAGCTCCAGTAAGAGTCAACCCATCATGAACCAGTACACTTAACAGAAATGACAATGTCAGGAACACCAATCTCCATTGAATCTCACTAGATCTGAGCATACAAGTATAACACAGCAACATACATCATTTGTGATCAGAGATGCACTATTGCCTCTGCAGTTACACACAGACATACACATTTTAATTCAGCACTAATCATAAACTGAACGCAATGCAACATATTCCAATATAGCTGTAACATTGTACATACATGTATTACAGATGAGACATTAAGCCAAGGACAGTATTACGGTGGCAGAAAGGACGTTTGATGAGGACTTGTCTACTGAGGTAGTATGGGCTGAGGTTAGAAACAGGAAAGGAGAGGTCACCCTGTTGGGAGTTTTCTATAGGCCTCTGAAAAGTTCCAGAGATGTAGAGGAAAGGATTGCAAAGATGATTCTGGATAGGAGCGAAAGTAACAGGGTAGTTGTTATAGGGGACTTTAACTTTGCAAATATTGACTGGAAAAGCTATAGTTCGAGTACTTTAGATGGGTCAGTTTTTGTCCAATGTGTGCAGGAGGGTTTCCTGACAGTATGTAGAAAGGCCAACAAGAGGTGAGGCCACATTGGATTTGGTACTGGGTAATGAACCAGACCAGGTGTTAGATTTGGAGGTAGGGAAGCACTTTGGTGATAGTGACCACAATTCGGTTGCGTTTACTTTAGCGATGGAAAGGAATAGGTATATACCGAAGGGCAAGAGTTATAGCTGGGGGAAAGGAAATTATAATGCGATTAGGAGAGATTTAGGATGCATAGGTTGGGGAAGGAAACTGCAAAGGATGGACACAATTGAAATGTGGAGCTTGTTCAAGGAACAGCTACTGGGTGTCCTTGATAAGTAGGTACCTGTCAGGCAGGGAGTAAATGGTCGAGTGAGGGAACCGTGGTTTACTAAAGAAGTTGAATCTCTTGTGAAGAGGAAGAAGGAGACTTATGTTAAGATGAGACGTGAAGGCTCAGATAGGGCACTTGAGAGTTACAGGTTAGCCAGGAAGGACCTAAAGAGAGAGTTAAGAAGAGCCAGGAGGGGACATGAGAAGTCTATGGCAGGTAGGATCAAGGAAAACCCTAAAACTTTCTATAGGTATGTCAGGAGTAAAAGAATGATTAGGGTAAGATTAGGGCCAGTCAAGGACAGTAGTGGGAAGTTGTGCGTGGAGCCTGAAGAGATAGGAGAGGCGCTAAATGAATATTTTTCGTCAGTATTCACACAGGAAAAAGACAATGTTGTCGAGGAGAATACTGAGATACAGGCTATTGGACTAGACGGGATTGAGGTTAATAAGGAGGAGGTGTTAGCAATTCTGGAAAGTGTGAAAATAGATAAGTCCCCTGGGCCGGATGGGATTTATCCCAGGATTCTCTGGGAGGCTAGGGAGGAGATTGCAGAGCCTTTGGCTTTGATCTTTATGTCGTCATTGTCTACAGGAGTAGTGCCAGAAGACTGGAGGATAGCAAATGTTGTCCCCTTGTTCAAGAAGGGGAGTAGAGACAACCCTGGTAATTATAGACCAGTGAGCCTTACTTCTGTTGTGGGCAAAGTTTTGGAAAGGATTATAAGAGATAGGATTTATAAGCATCTAGAAAGGAATAATTTGATTAGGGATAGTCAACACGGTTTTGTGAAGGGTAGGTCGTGCCTCACAGACCTTATTGAGTTCTTTGAGGTGGTGACCAAAGAGGTGGATGAGGGTAAAGCAGTTGATGTGGTGTATATGGATTTCAGTAAAGCGTTTGATAAGGTTCCCCACAGTAAGCTATTGCAGAAGATACAGAGGCATGGGATTGAGGGTGATTTAGCGGATTGGATCAGGAATTGGCTAGCTGTAAGAAGACAGAGGGTGGTGGTTGATGGGAAATGTTCATCCTGGAGTTCAGTTACTAGTGGTGTACCGCAAGGATCTATTTTGGGGCCACTGCTGTTTGTCATTTTTATAAAATGACCTGGATGAGGGCGAAGAAGGATGGGTTAGTAAATTTGCGGATGACACTAAAGTCGGTGGAGTTGTGGACAGTGCGGAAGATTGTTGCAGGTTACAAAGGGACATAGATGAGCTGCAGTGCTGGGCTGAGAGGTGACAAATGGAGTTCAATGCGGAAAAGTGTGAGATGATTCACTTTGGAAGGAGTAACAGGATTACAGAGTACTGGGCTAATGGCAAGATACTTGGTAGTGTGGATGAACAGAGAGATCTCGGTGTCCATGTGCATAGATCCCTGAAAGTTGGCACCCAGGTTGATAGGGTTGTTAAGAAGGTGTACGGAGTGTTAGCTTTTATTGGTAGAGGGATTGCGTTTCGGAGCCAGGAGGTCATGTTGCAGCTGTACAAAACTCTGGTGTGGCCGCACTTGGAGTATTGCGCACAGTTCTGGTCACCACATTGTAGGAAGGATGTGGATGCATTGGAAAGGATGCAGAGGAGATTTACTAGGATCTTGCCTGGTATGGTGGGAAGGTCTTATGTGGAACGGCTGAGGGACTTGAGGTTGTTTTCGTTAGAGAGAAGAAGGTTAAGAGGTGACTGAATAGAGGCACACAAGATGATCAGAGGATTAGATAGGGTGGATAGTGAGAGCCTTTTTCCTCGGATGGTGATAGCTGGAACGAGGGGACATAGCTTTAAATTGAGGGGTATAGGACAGATGTCAGAGGTAGGTTCTTCACTCAGAGAGTAGTAAGGGCATGGAATGCCCTGCCTGCAGCAGTAGTGGACTTGCCAACATTAAGGGCATTTAAATGGTCATTGGATAAACATATGGATGATATTGGAATAGTGTAGGTTAGATGGGCTTTAGATTGGTTTCACTGGTTGGTGCAACATCGAGGGCCGAAAGGCCTGTATTGCGCTGTAATGTTCTATGTTCCAAGATCCCATGGCATTATTTCTCCCATTTGCTGGTTACCACCCCTAAAAAAGAACCAGCTGCTTATCTTCTTAGCACAGCCTTGGTGCACTCAAACTAGCTGCCTACATAACAGTGACTCCAGATCGTAAGCATCTTTGATTCGCTGCAAATACCTCGGAACATCCTGAAGGTATGAATTGTGCTGGACAAATCTAAAATCTTTTGTTACCTGTATTGCGCTAGTGTTAAGCTGTAATACATGAAGACAATGAAAAGCATAACACAAGATAATTAATATGCAAGAGAGGATTAGAAAGCTGTGGCTCTCAACTAGGTTACAAGATAAAACAAGAATGCAGACGATCAGAAAAAGAACAGCAAAAAGACTAGCAAGTGGGACGTAACGATAAAAAGACCATCCAGGCTTAGAAATCTTCTATTAGACTATTCAGTGTATCAGAAAATAAGCTATTTTAAAATTAACAAGTGCCTTGTCCAAATAACTTGCATCTTTGAGTCTTTCAGACAAGATGTTAAATTGGGCCCCACCACTCTTTTCATGAGAATGGATAAAATTCCACAACACTACGAGGAAAATTTGGAAGTTCTCCAATATGTATCCCTCAACTAACATTACTAGAACAGTTCAACTGGTCATTATTGCATCATTGTTTGTGGGATGCTGCTGTGCGTTAAACGGTTGCCACATTTTCTACACTATAACATAACTATAAAGCACTTTGAGACTTCTATAAAAGTGCAGGTCCTCTTTCCTTAAGGCATCAGGACGTGACAAATCTTTAACTACATTCACTCCCATATTTCCTGAAGGCACCAACTTCTTTGGTGATTACAGTCCTGCAAGCACATTCCTTGTCTGGAGAAATGGGGAATGAAATTAGTATCAATTGCATTTCACTAAGGTTTCATTTTACTATGTTTCCTGAAGAGATTCCTGAGGACTGGAATGTAAAGTGTTCCACTGACGAAAATGCTAAACTTGCTTATGACAAGGTGTTGCCAATGAAAAAGCACAAGAGAAAATTCCTGTACTAATGGGCTACTAAACACAAGCCAACAAATCAAGCATTAGGGGTCTAGCACCACTGTATTTGTAACAAAGAAAGGCAGTCGGCAAAAGACTAGAGGGTGAACAATAGGGAACTAGAAAAGCAGAATACTGCAGATGCCAGCAACAACTGGCACTGATATGAGAGGATTTAGAAAAATGGAACTGGGCCAAGATCTCTTCAATGTACTGAAGTAAAATCCAATGCAACATGATAATTGGGACCCAAGACAAATCTAAATTCTTAAGATATTTGAATATTTCAGAATCCTGGAGGATCTTGTTCAATATTCCTTCTTCCCCTTTTCACCTGGCTTCACAAACATTGCTCCCCATTTCATTCTCTTTTATCAAGATAAGAATTCATCAATTCTCATCAACATTACCTGCTGGCTTTGGTTCGTAAAGGATTCTCTCCTCAGGTACTTTATCAAAGGCTTGGGGAGTCTGGGTAAACTACACAATGTGGTCTTTTCTTTGTTGGCATTGAGCCTTTCCTATTATGTTTGTACTTTATCAACTCAAAAAATCCTTCAACTTACAAAACTTAAAAACTGTCCTTAGACAGTTATTTTGCAGAACTATTACAGAAAAATTATAAATACCCTAAAACAAAAATGATCTACAATTCCTGCCAAAAGGAAAGTTGGCACTCAGTGCAGGTCAGCATTGTGGCAACAACAGTCTCATCGATTTAAGCTTCATCCAGTTAGACTTCAGACCAATCCCAAGGTTTCCCAGGACTAACTAGGCCACAATTACATTAATTACCTCTGTCCCTCTCAGCTGATGATGGGGCAGAAGTTGGATGTGGACAACAGAACAAAATGAGATTATTCCATGAGGAAGGCAACCATCATGACTGTTGGTAATTACATCAAATTCAAAACCCACAAGGACACAGACATGCGACATGGATGGAGCACATTATTAAGAAAACGAAAATGTTTTGGAACTGGAGATCTGATCATGCAGACAAGAACATTCTGTTGCGACAAGCCCAAAGGGTTGTTGATTAAAATAAGGAAAAGATGACTAAAGGAAAACAGTAATGACAATGTTAGTTTAAAACTTGACAGTGCATGATGACAGTGCATTAATAAGGCAACACAGCTGGACACCATTGCTAAAGCAAAAAGCTGTGGAAATTGGAACCCTTCCAATCCCCTTCTAAAGGGACCCTATGCGATACCCTGCTCTGATTCTCCATCACCCCCAACAACAGACTACCCTACGGTGTTTTTCTTTTAAGCGCAGGAGATACAACATTTGCCCCTTTGGTCTCTTCTCTTCCCATCCTGCAAGGTCCCAAAACACTCCTTCCATGTGTAACACCTATTAACTTGTGCTTCATCCAATTTATTCTATTGCATTCAAAGCTGACCACATGGTCTCTTCTACACTGGGGAGACCAAATGCACACAAGGTTACATTTGTAGAACACCTCTGTACAGTTGGCAAACATGACCCCAAGCTTCTGATCATTTTAATTCCCCACCTTCCTCCCACTCTGATCTTGCTGTCCTCGGAGCCTTGCAGTGTTCTGATGAAGTGCAATGCAAGTTGGAGAACTTTTTCATGTCTGGGCACTTTACAGCTTACTAGACTTGCTGAGTTCAACAATTTTAGTTCATAACCTCTGACTTCCGTTTCATTTTTTTCCCACTACTTTCCCCTCTTCTTCCTTTTCTTGACATTCATTCCTCCAGACATATCTTTGTTTCTTTATTTGCCTCATTACCACTCCCTTTAGCCACGCATCATGAATTCCATTGCCATTTGTCCTCCATCCCATCACAGATCTTCCCTTTTTTTGTTTTTTCCCCCCCACCCTCCCCTCTTTCACCTGTTCAAAATCTATCACATTCCTAAATTTTCCCAGTTCTGATGAAAGTTCACAAACCTCAAACGTTAACTTTGTTTTCCTCACCACAGATGATGTCAGGCTTGCTGAATAGTTCCAGCATTTTCTATTTTTATTATAGTTGGATACCATTGGCAGACAGAAGACAAGAACAGGTCAGACAACCATGAACGCAATAGCTGCATACAGTGGCACCACTATTTCTGGTCAGAATGGGGATCAGTACTTAATTCCTACATTAGTGCTGTAAGTGACTGGAATTGATTTTAAGCATGTCCATGCTCCATTCACTTCATTTTGCAGGAGACATCAGCTTGCTTTTATTAGAAGAAGTTATTGCAGTTTCGACTGCAAGTTCTGTTTGTTGAAGTTTAGGAGAGGCTCTCTTTAAATTGAGTCTGTAAATAGACTTTGTTTGCTTTGCTGCAACATACACAATTTTGCTGTCGGTCCAGTGCCCACGTCTAACTCATTGGCTGACACTGTACTACCAACAGAACATTTCACTCATCACCTACTTTTTCTGACTGCTAAAAGAGGTAGCCTTTTGCTAAATAAATCTGACAAAATTGATCCAGAATAACTGGAATCTGAAGCATTATTTGAATTGTTTTGTTGTACAGAATTCTGCAGCAAAACGGTATGCAAACACAAACTTTAAGAATCACAGAAAGCAGATGACAGATAAATCTTAATTAGGTTTTATTGTAATTTAGAATGAATATTAACTGGGCACAAACTTTGGACAAAAACTGTCCTCCTCCTGTCACTGTTGTGCTAATTGCTTTGTCAGGATATCTTAGAGATTCAAACTTTCTTTGGTGGCTTATAGAGGGGATTGTAACAGAACCACAATCTCGGGATTGATCCAGAATCTCTGTTGTACCATAGTCACTCAGATTGGATTGTTCTTCTATTTGATGGCAAACCACCATGAATTTATTTTAGGATGAAACGTAAAACTGGGATTCCACCGTTTACTTTCATATTACTCCTCAGCTACACACATCATGAAAATGTTGGGTGACGAGATATCATTTAAAATGATTTTAGGTGTGCAGCACTAGATTCTGTCAACCAACAAACCACTTTCACTTCCTATCCACTGCTGCTCCTTGCATCCTTTTATGCAAATACAAGCACCACATTTTCAATTAATCCATTCCCTGAAAATAAAATTCCCATAAACTCATTGACACACTTACCTGATGTGGGAGATTTGCAGCGGTCATCTAGAGTTGTAGAACCCTCATTGATATCACAGAGACCTGACAAAGAAAGTCAGCGTGTTACCACAAAGAACACAATGATAAGGGGGTTAAGCTTGCATTTATTGAACTCCATTAATGCAGAAGAACATCTCAAGTCACTTCAGAGCCAAAATAGGCAAAAATGGACAGAAATAATTGCTCAAGAAAACAAAGTTACTCTGGAAAGCATTTGGGTCACAAAGGATCAGAATTTCATCATAGTGCTATGGGAATAAATGGGATGCCCGAGCATCATAATGTCAATGTTTGTGGAACATCTCATCTTGAGATGGAGAACAGGTCAGAGAAACCAGAGGGAATTCATAAGCTATTACATCAATCAGAAAAGGCTTCCCTTTTTTTGCTCCACTGCAGCAAAATTTTGAAAGCCCTCAAATGAAATATTTTACCTTTTTTTGATTCTTAAGCCTGCCTAATGGACCGGGAGAACATTGCTGCATGACTGTACTTGAGGAAGAAACATTGGTGAGATTCTTAATGCACTTAGAGAGTTAAGTATCTCATCAAAACCCAGTTTCTTCTATTCAAGTCCATTCTTCCTGAACATTAACTCAGCCAGAGTCCATCCCTTTGCAACGTCAATTCTCCCGCCAATCTATTTTTGTGATAAATTCTCACATTGGAACGCATTCATCTAGTTCAATCAAAGCCAAGCGTCTTTGCTACGCTAATTATGCCATCAAAGCAAATCATTCTGGTATAGTAACTCATCTAAAAACCCACCTCTCTCGTGCACTACTCATCCTATTGAAGCCCATTCCACCAGGACATTTAATTCCCAAAAACCTCATCTCATGATGGCAGTCCGAGATAACTTTTAAAGTAGAGTATTTGTCCGACAACACATTTCACCCCTGGAGCCAGACCATAAATGAAAACATACATTTATCCAGGCATCGCACAAATCCACATGGCAGACAAGTGCAGGGATCTTGTAACTGAACAGCTAGTGTCTCCCTGCCCTTCGATGAACTTTGGGTAGAACTCTCAAAAATCTCCTTGGAAATTTCAATTCACAGTGAACTGCATCATGCCTGATATTCAGATTTAGATTCCTATTTGTGTTTCTAGAGGGACCAGCTAATCTACAGTACCGGTTACATGCCAGGGCAATACAGTGAAAGTTTATCCTCATGTGTCAACGATCATTGTGAAGCAATGTTGGAATTTACAGAACAAAAATGTATTTTCAGAACACTTCCAAAATATAGCATGGTGCATGTCCGTCTTAGGTTTAGAAAAATAAACCTCTTGCACTTTAACCTGGTGTAGTGGGACTTCTTACTGAACGATAAGTTACTTCTAGGCTTCTTGAACAATTCACAAAGTGCGTGTTCAAAGTGACCATGATTTTTTAAAAAAACATACTAAATCCAGCTACTTAGAACAGACAACCATGATCAGTGAAGAAAACAGAATGCTTAGTCAGAGTCTGAAGACTGAATCAGGAGAAAAGAGCAGAGAAGCCTAGTCTCTTCAATCTTGAAAGGAGTCCAGGATGGATGTCTCATAGAGGTAAACCAAACTAAAATAGATATCATTAAAATGCTAACTCCTGCAGTGGTCTAATGACATGCAACCCTCTGCTGCCAGCAAACACTTGGGCTGGACTGATCATTAAATTTTTGCTGTTCTATGAGGCCAACACAGGAGTTGTCATCACTTGGTTGATAATATAAGAGACAGCGAATGTTGAATCTCCTGCCAAGTGGAATATTCTCCATTGAAGCTTCGGCTTCCTATCTTAAATAAAACTGCTCAACCTATTTAACACAAGTACCCTCTTATAGAGCAGCTATTGAAACAAAGCCACTCAAGAGCAGCTCCAAGCATTATGCAACCAAAGCGTGCAGCTACAGTAGACTATTTTTAATAGCTTATGTGCAAAGATAAAAGGGACCCATTGAGAATGATTTCAACAGCTGATGCGACGTATAGTAACTTCAAAATCCAAACACTAAGACAGAAGTTTGTATCAGCGTGAGATAACTTACTTAGATATGAAGAACGTAGTCTTTTCACAGACTCAGAATATAAACTAGAAAGACCACACATGCAAGAAGTCACCGTCAGCATGCCTTAGGACGCAGTAGAAAAAAAGAGCACAACACCAAAATAATAATTTGGCTGTAATAACCTGCAGAACAAAACTTAGAACACAGCAACAGATAATGCAATCTGTACAAATACAGGAAATTAAAATCAGAAATCACTGGGGCTATTTCCACATGACTTTTTCATGACCCCAAAATAATATTCATGATATGTAGGAAAATCACATGCTAAAGTAGAGTTCAAGGCATGAAGACAAACAGTCATTCAGAAGAATGCAGGATATTTAAGAAAAAACCTTTTGGTTCTATAAGCTGTATTAACCTTCTCATCAGTCAGCTGACGTGTATTTAATGTGTGTGTTAAAAGTTACTGGAGAATTTCAAGTTACTGAATTATAAAAGGTGGAGACAAAATGGAATTAACAACTTGTGAAGAGGAGCTCAGTGCAGTAGGTAGGTCATCTTGCAAAATGGCGGTTTTTGAAAATGCTCCGAGTGAACAGTGAGTGGGATTGCTCCCAAGGATGGTGGACATGATGGACTGAATGGCCTCCACTTCTGTTCTGCAGATTTCTAGGGTCTATGTTGAGAAGCGAGGCTGCTCCAAAGCTAGAAGTTGGAAGTAGAAAATGACGATCCTGACAATTATGTTAAGAAGAAGCTGGGTCTGGGCAACATGACATGGAAACGGCAGATACAGAGAATATGTGAAATTATGTCCTTCCTCACAGCTGGTCAAAACTTTCTTTCCCATAGTTTTGTGTTCTCTTGCAGGAATACCCTGATCTACTTTCAGGTACGCTCTAGGTTTACCTAATTTTTTACACTTTGACTAGATAATCTCCTTTTGAAGGCTAAAAGCACTCCAGGATCCCCTGTCCTTCCTCTGACACTGAGGATCACCCTCCTGTCTCTTCTCTGCAATGCTTCCCTGGCTCAAATATTTCTCTCTCTTGTTGACCCAGAGTGAACTCAGTACTCGAGCTCTGTCCGTAATCAGGACACTGTTCAATCTTGGAACCATATAGTCTCCTTGCATTCACTGACCGAGTGATACAATTCAGCACTTTATTCATTGCATTCATTGCTCCTCCACAGTGATGGTAAATGTTAATCTATGAGCAGTTACACATCTTTTTCTGTTTTAGCTTTAGTTGTTTCTTTTGTATCATACAGCACAGGGGGTCATTCCTGTGCTGCCTCTATAAAGAGCTATCCAAGTAGTCTCATCTCTGGTGCCTTTTCAAGTTAATACTACTCAGCATACATCTTTGGACTGTGGGGGGAAACTGGAAACCCATGCAGACACGGGGAGAATGTGCAAACTCCACACAGCCAGTGACCCAAGCTGGGAATCAAACCCGGGTCCCTGGCACAGTGAGGCTAACCACTGTGCCACCATGCTGCCCCAAAATTTGACTGTGTCTCCTTAACATTTGCAAATTTGACTGTTTTTGCTTGGTCAGAATAATACAACAAAAAGGTTATTTGAGCCACTGAATTTCCGTCATTCTTCACGTTTCCTCATTCCAGGCCTCACAAGCCTGCTCTACTATTCAATAATGGCTGACCTGAATGTGGTCTTAATACCCCCTCCACCTCGTCAATATCCTCAGACTCCCTTATAGATCCAAATCTTTAGAATCAAAATCTTAGAAGCCCCAGCACCAATTCCTGAGGCATCTCATTCAGCTCCTGTTGCTCGACTAACAAGTTCACACAGTTTCCTTTCCTTCTGTCAATTTCTTATCCAGACCAATTTGTTCTAATTTCAGTGAGACACTTTAGTGAGAAGTTTTGTAACATTTGCATACTGCTTGCAGAACGCTTTTTGTTTAATTCTATCCCAAGTAAATAATAAAAAGCAATTCATTCAATGAACTCAGGCCGATGATGACGCTCCCTTCAACAGGGAACCTTTCCATCACAGTAGTGACAGTTGTTGCTCCGCTCTTCATGCTGCCTTACAATATCTGGACACGAGCGATTAGCTCACTGCACTGGGCTTCTGCCTAATTAATGCTTCCACACTACAGATTCCTTCTTACGAACATGGTGCCCAAGTTGGTTGAGCACATCAAGTCTATTTTAATTCCAGAAGGTGTTACAAAAGTAGAAGCATCAGTGCTTACCTCCTGAGGCTTGTCGTGTTTTACGCGGGGACTTTGGTTGTCTCTGGTAAGGGTCGTTCGACCCGTACAGTTCAATTGTGCCCAGGTTTAGCAACACAGTTTTCTGAATGTAATCTACCATTGCAATGCCATTGCAGTTTCCAAACACCAAACTAAAGAGAAAAATGCATTATATTAAAGAACATCTTCAGTCCACCAATAAATCCCAAACACTCAAACCTACATCTTTTCTTG
The DNA here is from genome assembly GCF_964213995.1 of Mustelus asterias. Lineage (NCBI taxonomy): Eukaryota > Metazoa > Chordata > Chondrichthyes > Carcharhiniformes > Triakidae > Mustelus > Mustelus asterias. Next base: position 85,411,631 of record NC_135815.1, on the reverse strand, counting down.
AAAATCCAGTGCTTTATGCGAATGCGTGCCTGTAAGCCAGAAGTTGGCTAGAAAGGACAATGGAATGCATTCTAATAACTCATATCCCTTGTTCTAACATTACCATTAAGTTAGTGGACCAAATCTACTTCAATAGGAGTGCAGAAGAGCATGCCAGTAGCAGCATCAGGCACTCTTAAAAATGAGGTGTCAAGCTGAAGAAGTTATGATAGAAGTGATCCCACAACCAGTGGATCACATTAAAACTCTGCACTCCTGCCATGTCCAGTTCTGAATGATGGGGGACAATCAAACAACAAATGGGAGGAGCTGACCAATGAATATCGCCATCCTCAGCCCCAGAATAATGGAAGCCAGTAGAAATCTGGGCAAATCCTATCCACCTCACCAATTGGTGTTTTTTCAGATATGCTTTTAGGTGGGTTGGTTGTCAATCCTGAAAAACAACAGTGTTATTTGGGGAGACTTTTTTCTGAGTCTTTATCCAGATACACTGGATTTCTGGAGCACAGCAAGTGGGTCAGAATGCTCACCTCAAATGCTAGCTAAGGCATGGATCCAGGATAAACTCCCCAATTAAATCTGTGTAATAACAGGCTGCATGTATATAACAGTTCATGCAACAAAATACGCCAAGAGGTTTTCAAAACATCAACTTATTTAATGTCTTTCATAGAAATGATTAAAGGAAACTTAACTCCAAGCCACATACAACAATTTTAGGAGTTGGGCTATTGCATGGTTAAAAAAGGTAGATTTTTGAGGAGTGTCTTAAGAGTGCACAATAGAGACACATATGTCTAGAAAGATAACGTAGCAATTAGGTCACAGATCATTGAATGATGGAACTGACTCAATGTGATTAAACAGCATACCCGTTCTTTTATGTTCCTAGAGGTTTAGGGAGGGAATTGAAACCCTCAAGTATAAATTCTGTGACTAAAAGAGCAGGTAAGGGGCTGGGGATTCAGTGGCGAGTAACTCATCTGAACTCCCCAAAGCCTGCCCACCATCCACAAGGCACGAGTCTGGAATGTGATAGAATGTTCTCCACTTGCCTAGATGAGTGCGGCTTCAACAACACAAGTTGGACACCATCCAGGACAAAACAGCCCGGCAGCCCCCATCTACCCGCTTAAACATTAATTCACTGCACCACTGACATACAGTGGCAGCAGTGTGCACATCTACAAGGTGCACAACTTGCAACAGCTCCGAAGGCAGCAACTTCTGCCAATCTCAACGGCAGGCAAGGACAAGGGAAAGAGATGCATGAGATCATCATCTGAAAATCTTACCCCTCCGGCTGACCCCAAGCCATTTGCATGCATCTACACCAGATGGACTACATCAGGTGATTCACCACTACCATCTCAAGGGCAATTAGGGATGGGCAACAAATGCTGGCCTTGCCAGTGATGCTCATATCCCAGAAATGAATACATGCAATGTCATGGAGGTAAAAGTAGGCATTGCTGATGGCACAGGTATGGGGTCAGACACTAAACTCGGTGTCAAATAGGACATCAAGGTTACCAACCATTTGGTTCAACCTCAAACACAGAACACAGAGGGATGGAGTCAGTGGCTAGTAAACCAAGATTACAGCAGGGACCAAAGACATTGGCTTCAGTCCTCTCAGTATTTAAGTGGAGGAAATTTCTGCCCATTGTATAACTGGATGTCAGACTAGCAGTGACAAATCAGCGACAGTGGAGGGGTCAAGAGAACTGGTGGAGAGGTCAAACTGGATATAGTCATCGTACGTGTGGAATCTTAGAATCCCTACAGCACAGAAAGAGGCCATTCGGCCCATTGAGTCTGTACCGACCACAATCCCCACCCAGGCCCTACCCCCATATCCCTACATCCCTACATATTTACCCACTAATCTCTCTAACCTACGCATCCCAGGATTCTAAGGGCAATTTTTAGCTTGGCCAATCAACCTAACCCGCACATCTTTGGACTGTGGGAGGAAACCGGAGCACCCGGAGGAAACCCACGCAGACACGAGGAGAATGTGCAAACTCCACACAGACAGTGACCCAAGCCGGGAATCGAACCCAGGTCCCTGGAGCTGTGAAGCAGCAATGCTAACCACTGTGCTACCGTGCCGCCCTCAGCTTACATTCTCACATTGTTTTTGGATGCTGAAGCAGCATGAAGGAGAGAAATAGAGGGGGGCACGGATAGATTCTTGGGGTCACCAGAGGCAACGATGCAGGAGAGAAGCCAAGAAATTAAGAGAAGGTTTTGAAGGTATAGACAGAGGGATGACAAAGAGTGTACACAGTACCAGAATAAGCTGAGTGAAAGCTGTCACTGAGGATGAAGACAACAGGCTTCATGACAGGGTATGGTGAACACAGTCCCTGGTAGAAATTTGCTATTCGGAAATCAAGAGGAAAGTAGATGTGGAACAAAAAGTTAACTTGAGATCTCAAAAAGCAGGAAATCTACTCAGGAGTGCTGTAATACATCACATTTTAATTTAGGACAAGTTTGCTAGAAATTATTTTGTGCACAGGTGATCAAGAGATTTAATGACAGCAAGGCTGATACTCACAGTCCATACGAAGAATTCACTGCCAGGCTGCTTATCTGCTGTGGAGGTTCACCATTAACCCATACTAGTTGAATCACTACTTCAGCCTGATAGCCTGCCCCTTGTTTTAATGGAGTACTTTTAATTCTGGAGAAGGAAATGTACATTTGATTAATATGCAATCTTTTAGGATTGTGTGAATTGCACATAAAGATTGATTAATACATTATAGTGCTTGGAATTGTCCACTTAGTCTACACTAAACACAAAATCTTCAAATCACAATAACTAAGAACACAATGAGGTTTAAATTTCCTCATCAATATTTCTCGTTCTCAACTCAGGTGACAATTCCTTACTTAGCCATAGTTCTACACTTCTAGATCATACAGGGGAGCCCAAGTGATGACTGTAGGGAGAGTTGGTGTTCACACCTGAGGCCAACCCTGACCATACCCTGGTACCATTCTTATTAGCAATCAAGAGGAGTGGATCCCAGTTGGGTTCAAATGCCAAATGCAGTTGCCCTATCTTGCCTTGAATGGCGGTTGGCTCATTTATCGTAAACTGGGGATACAACTTGGGCCCATTCTGGCTCAGCTACATTTTCTAACCAATTGACCCATGGTAAATTTGGTTCCCAAGTACAAAATTCACAAAGGCTATTCCACTGTACAAAAGAGACGGAGGTACAGCAGTTAATTAGAATTATATTGGACAAATCTTTATTTGCAGGAACCAATGTAGTAATTAGAAAGGTGATTTTAAAAAAAAGTTAGCTCTTGATTAATGTGAATCTGGGATGTGATCGTGTAGTGGTTGTGTTACTGGACCAGCTATCCAGTGGCCTTGTATGTTTTTTTAAAGGTGAAGTTGCCCATGTTCATCATCTGGGCATTTGGTAAGGTTTCAGTAAGTGCATAGGTAACTGCCAAGACTAAACTATGTATGGAAGATTTTACAGTTAATAGGACATGATACTGCAGACGATTGAGCATTGAATAGTGACCAATGGTGACCATTGAATAGTGACCAGTGGTGTTCCGCAGGGCTCTGTACTGGGACCTCTGCTATTTGTGATATATATAAATGATTTGGAAGAAGGTGTAACTGGTGTAATCAGCAAGTTTGCGGATGACACGAAGATGGCTGGAATTGCGGATAGCGAAGAGCATTGTCGGGCAATACAGCAGGATATAGATAGGCTGGAAAATTGGGCGGAGAGATGGCAGATGGAGTTTAATCCGGATAAATGCGAAGTGATGCATTTTGGAAGAAATAATGTAGGGAGGAGTTATACAATAAATGGCAGAGTCATCAGGAGTATAGAAACACAGAGGGACCGAGGTGTGCAAGTCCACAAATCCTTGAAGGTGGCAACACAGGTGGAGAAGGTGGTGAAGAAGGCATATGGTATGCTTGCCTTTATAGGACGGGGTATAGAGTATAAAAGCTGGAGTCTGATGATGCAGCTGTATAGAACGCTGGTTAGGCCACATTTGGAGTACTGCGTCCAGTTCTGGTCGCCGCACTACCAGAAGGACGTGGAGGTGTTAGAGAGAGTGCAGAGAAGGTTTACCAGGACGTTGCCTGGTATGGAGGGTCTTAGCTATGAGGAGAGATTGGGTAAACTGGGGTTGTTCTCCCTGGAAAGACGGAGAATGAGGGGAGATCTAATAGAGGTGTACAAGATTATGAAGGGTATAGATAGGGTGAACAGTGGGAAGCTTTTTCCCAGGTCGGAGGTGACGATCACGAGGGGTCACGGGCTCAAGGTGAGAGGGGCGAAGTATAACTCAGATATCAGAGGGACGTTTTTTACACAGAGGGTGGTGGGGGCCTGGAATGCGCTGCCAAGTAGGGTGGTGGAGGCAGGCACGCTGACATCGTTTAAGACTTACCTGGATAGTCACATGAGCAGCCTGGGAATGGAGGGATACAAATGATTGGTCTAGTTGGACCAAGGAGCGGCACAGGCTTGGAGGGCCGAAGGGCCTGTTTCCTGTGCTGTATTGTTCTTTGAATAAGTTGTTGGCTTGGGATTTCCTCTCCTGACATTTACTGTCTGCCTCTGATAAGCGCTTGCTTTCGAAGGAGGCCACACCGTTTCTCATTTGGCTGTGTCAAATGCAGGAATTCTAGGCGTGTTCATCCTCCATGATTCGAAGTTGGTATTAAAACTCCTAAGTGAAGGCTTCCGAGTGTCCACATGGCACTTCCTTTGAACACCAGGAGAGCACACCTCAGATTCAAGCTCTCCACAAAAGATTCATTGGATAAATAATCTAGAGACTGCAGATCTCACCATGGTAGTTTAAGAATTTAATCTGAGTTTTTAAAATCGGAAATAAAATGCTGGCAGTGAAAGTGAACATAAAGCTGTCAGGTTGTAATACAGTTCAAATGTTTAACCAACACCCAACAAGGGGGGAAACCTACCGTCCTTACCTGATTGGGCCTATACGTACACAAGTCCCACACCAACACAGTTGATTCTTAATTGCTCTGAGGTGACCCAGCAGCTGTATCAAATTTTCTCAGAGCAACTAGTGCTGGGCAATAAATGCTGGCCTTTCCGGCAAAAACAACATCAATTCTTTACAATGTTTATAGTCGAAGAAAGTGGGTGAAGCATTTTTAGTGTGTGCAAGTTAAACAGTAGTGCAACATACAGCAATGCAAATGCTGGCAAAAACATTTACTGGAGGTAAACTTACCCCATGCTTTTAACAATCTCAATCAGGTGGTGCATAGGTCACAGTTGTCAGCCCTACTCACAGCACTAGAGTAATGCAAAATATTCACTAATTCACCAAAACTCAGTTTGGTCTACTCATTAGATAAATCTGTAAAGGGGCAGGAAGTCACTTAGCTTCTTGCTTAGCATTTAACTGAAAGTCCAAACATCATTAGCATTAATTTACATATCCCTAATTTCCTTTCACATTGCTCAACTAAAACTGAAATCTCAAAGAGGATGGCATTTGAAACCATGTGATTGTCTTGAATTCAATGCCAAAATGCAATGAAAATATCACATTAACTGAAATTGTTTCACTCAGCTTGCAAAACTTAGAAACATAATGAGATATTCACTCTAATTGCTGTGTGCAATGGGAATTCACTTTTCATTGCAATAAAGCAACCAATTTATGCACATTCGTTTATGGGGCTTATAACAAATTATGATATTCTTAATATAAACACAAAACTAACAGAGAACTTGGGCTCTCATTTCTTGATAGCAAAGTCTGACTCGAGGGATTAACCTCGTTTACAAGTCACTCCATCTCATGAGAATTGTATAATCTGTGATGTTATCTTTATGATTGGTTAATGATCAAGCTGATTGCCTCAGAATTTCCTGAAAAGTTGTGCCGTAGGAAGTACAGTTTCTCAAGATTTCGGCGACTGTTCCAACAGGTGCAGCATAAAAGACCCAGGAAACTTTGGTGTGGCATGAAAGTTAGTATAAAACCACAGGTTGGTCATGGCAGAAATTTGCATTCATCACAGGTGCACCATTACTATGGCACAGGTTTTCAGGAAATTCTGGGCCATTAAGATCCTCGCAAAGGATTATTTAAATAATACATCAAGAATCAACAAGGTAAACTGTTTGCCACAAGACGTGGTGTGTCCCTTCTGAATTCAATCGCTTCACCACTGGGAGACAGGCCTTCAGCTGCCAAAGCACTAAACTGCTGTAGTTGCTTGGCAGTATGGTACATGAATGCTGCTGAAAATAGAGACATGTTTGAGGTTCTTCCTCTTGCACTCATAGGACAAATGCAAGAATGCCAAATTTCAAACTATCACAACAATTACACCACAGGAGGAAAAGGGTACTGATTGGTTGGCAAGTCAATTCTGATTGGCCAAGGCATTGCCACGGGGAAAGCAATAAGGAACTATAGGCTCCCCATGCTTCTGGATAATTCAACAAAGCAAACAGCTTGAACATACTCCTTTTGCTTGTAGAAAACTGTTGCCAGCGTATGAATGGATGTTGCTTCTAGCAAGTATAAATGAGCCCCACATTACAAGCTTGACTGATTATCTTAAATTGGTCATTCGAGTAGCAATGAGCGCACTCAGGATTGTTCAGGAAGTGTTGTCCAATTGCAGAATCACATCTAAGAGTAGTTATTTTGTTTTAGGTTTCACAAACACAGGCTGGTTAAGTACGGTTTGGACTTGGCCTACTTAGCACAGCCTGAAGAACATGTTGTTTCATTTGGTCAGCCAACCGCTGGGACGTACAGCTTAAGTACTGGACATCACACTGGTGCAGAAATTCATATCTGGACTTGCTCCCTTGTGGGGTAATCAGAATGTCTTTCTGGACTGATGGCAGTATCCTATGAGTGGAAAATAACATGTTGCCACTGCATAGTAACAGTGTGAAATGGTTGGCTTAACTTGTTCAAATTTTGTTTTTAGATACTTTGTCTTCCAGGGTAATTTGAAGTAGACTGGGACTCTTCAGTTCTATATTAACAGTCTTTGGTCTATTTGCGAGTTTGCACAATACACAGTGAACAACAAAGCGATTGGGGTTGCAATTGTCCTGCAAGATAGCTTTGGTGCGCTTTATTCCTTGCAAGATAACCAAATAACCCCGCAGCCCTATTTGCAAGATTGCTAATAAATAGCACGTGGAGCTATATGAATCCCAATGTGTATATTGACTGGTGAAGAAAGGTTTGCAATAGACAACAGTAGAGAATCCATTATTGATTGCTGAATGAGCACTTTGAGGCAAGGGAGTTTGTTAAACTGTCCTGCCTCAAAACTGAATTGGAGGGCGGGATGGAGCACATTAAAGGTGTGCAAGGAAATCCTTCTATGCGGCTGTAGATTCAAAGATCGCGAATGTATCATGTACAGCTTCAAAACTTGCACAGGGTAGGATGTTAGGGCTCATTCACAAAACTGCGTTTATCATGGAAACTGATGAAAATGTTAGGGAGTGCTGGACCTAGACGGGATTCCACAGCTACACCATCTATTTGGGCATAGGTGGCGTCATTAAATCTAAACTAGACCTCGCAAGGTTGTTAAGTTCAAGATAAATGGATACAAATTCAGAAAATGACAGCATATTCAGATTGTCATGATATAGTGACAGGGCGCAAACATCAATGACTTCCTTTAGTAGCCTGCTCATAAGTAAGTCAACAATGTTGAACAAGCAGATAGACAAGCTATTGCCAACAACGTGTGGGTCATGTATAGTCTTAGCTAAGGTGCAGGACTCCTTCATGTACATTCAAAACTGAGTAAGAACTGGTTGCAGTAACTCACTCATCTATTTGGTCAATTCAGGGTGTGTAGAATCAGTCACTGTAAAATCAGGTATAATAGGACATCATATCTGTGCGTCTTAGGCAACCCATATATGTGTGGACACACTGAGCCATGAGGATGAATCCCATCATATACATTCTGCAGTTCGTTACTGTTACACAAATCCAACGAACATTTACTGTTAGATTGGGCAGCACTTTCCAAACGATCTCGAATGTGCTAATAGTTGCACTAGCAACAAAATTAAGACAATCAGCAGATCTCTTAACGTTGTTTCACTTACACTTGCAATTTGTTGTGACTGTTTGAAATTTCACCTTCTTGCATTTATCCTAATGAGTGCAAGACCAAAAGTTTCAACAATATTCATTGTTCAACCGGAGCAAAGGAGAGAGGAGCGATTTGTGAGTTCAGGTAAAGGGGTAAGAAATTGATTATTTTTACTTACTTTTTCGTGGGGTTTCTTGGTGTAGTAGTTTAAATTTGAAAAGTGGAAGTAGGCCGCCCGCGGGGCGACCTGGGAAGGCATTTAGTTTTTTTAAAAAAGTGCACGGGAGGTTTAAAAAGCAGGTTGTAGTATCCAGCGAGCAGCGTCGAGAGCAGGCAGCGGAGTGAGAAGGGAGCAGAGTGAGAGCTGAAGGGCTTTGGCTCTAAGGGCTTAGGCAGAAAGGGCGAGGCGGGGTAAGTTTAATTCTTAAGTACGTTTCTCTGTGTTCCTTGAAATAAGAAGGGAAATTATGAGTGTGAGGCCAGTCTGTTGTTCCCAATGTAGGATGTGGGAGGTCCTGGGGCTCCTGGCCTCCAGGACATCCATATCTGTGATGGGTGTGTCGAGCTGCGGTTCCTAAGGGACCATGTTAGAGAACTGGAACTGCAGCTTGAGGATCTTCGTCTGGTTAGGGAAAATGAGGAGGTGATAGACAGGAGCCATCAGCAGGTGGTCACACCAGGGCCACGGGAGGCAGACAAGTGGGTAACGCCCAGGAAGGGGAAAGCTCGGGTGATAGAGAGCACCCCGGTGGATGTGCCCCTTCACAATAAGTACTCCTGTCTGAGTACTGCTGGGGGGGACAGCCCACCTGGGGGAAGCAGCAGTGGCTGTGTCTCTGGAGCAGAGTCCGGCCCTGTAACTCAGAGGGCTAAGGAGAGGAGGAGGAAGGCAGTATTAATCGGGGACTCAACAGTAAGGGGGTCAGACAGGTGTTTTTGCAGAGGCAGATGGGAGTCTCGGATGGTGGTCTGCCTCCCTGGTGCCGGGATCCGGGAGGTGGGAAGGAGATGAGCCAGAGGTCGTGGTACATATTGGTACTGCTGACATAGGTAGGAGGAGGGAAGGAGTCATGAAAAGAGAATATAGGGAGTTAGGTGGGAGGAACGCAAAGGTAGTAATCTCAGGATTGCTGCCTGTGCCATGGGAAAGTGAGAGCAGGAATGGAGTGAGGTGGAGGATGAATGCGTGGCTGAGGGACTGGAGCAGGGGGCAGGGATTCAGGTTCCTGGATCATTGGGATCTCTTTAGGGGCAGGTGTGACCTGTACAAAAAAGACGGGTGGCACTTGAATCCCAGGGGGACCAATATCCTGGCAGGAAGGTTGGCTAAGGCTACTGGGGAGACTTTAAACTAGAAAGATTGGAGGAGGGAATCGTGATGAGGTGACTGAGAGCGAGGAGGTTAGCCCGCAAATAGAGAAGGATTGTAGACAGTGCAAGAGGGAGAATAGACGGGTGATGGAGAAGGGGAGAGCTCAGACCAAAGGTTTGAGATGTGTTTATTTTAACGCCAGGAGTGTAGTGAATAAAGTGGATGAGCTTAGAGTGTGGATCGATGCTTGGAAGTATGATGTGGTGGCCATTACGGAGACTTGGGAACAGGGACAGGGCTGGATACTTCAGGTACCGGATTTCAGTACTCGATCTGGTACTGGCTAATGAGCCTGGACAGGTGTCAGATCTCTCAGTGGGGGAGCATCTTGGGGATAGTGATCATAACTTTATCTCCTAGGGCGGCACGGTAGCACAGTGGTTAGCACTGCTGCTTCACAGCTCCAGGGTCCCGGGTTCGATTCCCAGCTCGGGTCACTGTCTGTGTGGAGTTTGCACATTCTCCTCGTGTCTGCGTGGGTTTCCTCCGGGGCGTTCCGGTTTCCTCCCACAGTCCAAAGATGTGCAGGTTAGGTTGATTGGCCAGGTTAAAAATTGCCCCTTAGAGTCCTGAGATGCGTAGGTTAGAGGGATTAGTGGGTAAATATGTGGGGGTAGGGCCTGGGTGGGATTGTGGTCGGTGCAGACTCGATGGGCCGAATGGCCTCCTTCTGCACTGTAGGGTTTCTATGATTTCTATGATGATTTCCTTTACGCTAACATTGGAAAGAGATAGGATCAGGCAAGCTAGGAAAGTGTTTATCTGGAGTAAGGGGAAATGTGAAGCCATCAGGCAGGAGATTACAGGCGTAAATTGGAAGGAGGCATTCTCGAGGAAAAGTACCGAAGTAAGGTGGCAGATTTTCAAGGAATGTTTGGCTGGAGTTCTGCATGACAATGTTCCGATGAGACAGGGAGGTTTTGGTAGGTTACGGGAACCGTGGTGCACGAAAGCTGCGCTGAACCTAATCAAAAAGAAAAGGAAAGCGTACAAAAGGTTCAGAGAGCTAGGCGATGATAGGGATCTAGATGAGTATATGGCTTGTAGGAAGGGGCTTAAGAAAGAAATTAGGAGAGCCAGAAGGGGTCACGAGAAGGCCTTGGTAGGTAAGATTAAGGAGAACCCTAAGGCGTTCTATAAATATGTGAAGAGTAAAAGGATGAGATGTGAAGAAAGAGGACCTATAAAATGTGAAGGTTAGAACGTCTGTACAGAACCGCAAGAAATAGCACAGGTGCTTAATGAATATTTTACCTCGGTATTCATGGTGGGAAAAGTCCTGGGTGGTTGTACTACAGGATTGAGGTGGACTGAAAAGATTGAGTATGTGGACATTAAGAAAGAGGATGTGTTGGAAATTTTGAATAGCATCAAGATAAATAAGTTGCTGGGACCGGATGGGATGTATCCCAGGTTACTGTGGGAGGCGAGGGAAGAGATTGCAGAGCCTCTGGCGATGATCTTTGCGTCATCGATGGAGATGGGAGAGGTGCCGGAGGATTGGGGATGTGGTTCCTATTTTCAAGAAGGGGAATAGGGATAGCCCAGGAAATTACCGACCGGTGAGTCTAACCTCAGGTGATTGGTAAGCTGATGGAGATGATCCTGAGGGACAAGATTTATGAGCATTTCGAGAGGTTTAGAATGCTCAAGAATACTCAGCATGGCTTTGTCAAAGGCAGATCGTGCCTTACGAGCCTGGTGGAGTTCTTCGAAAATGTGACTAAACACATTGACGAAGGGAAAGATGTGGTTTATATGGATTTTAGCAAGGCGTTCGATAAGGTCCCCCATGCAAGGCTTCTAGAAAAAGTGAGGGGGCATGGGATCCAAGGGGCTGCTGCCCTGTGGATCCAGAACTGGCTTGCCCAAAGGAGGCAGAGAGTGGGTATAGATGGGTCTTTTTCTAAATGGAGGTCGGTCACCAGTGGTGTGCCCCAGGGATCTGTTCTGGGACCCTTGCTGTTTGTCATTTTCATAAATGACCTGGATGAGGAAGTGGAGGGATGGGTTGGTAAGTTTGCCGACGACACAAAGGTTGGTGGGGTTGTGGATAGTCTGGAGGGATGTCAGAAGTTACAGAGGGACATAGATAGGATGCAAGACTGGGCGGACAAGTGGCAGATGGACTTCAACCCACACAAGTGTGTAGTGGTCCATTTTGGCAGGTCAAATGGGATGAAGGAGTACAATATAATGGGAAAGACTCTTAGTACTGTAGAGGATCAGAAGGACCTTGGGGTCCGGGTCCATAGGACTCTAAAATCGGCCCCGCAGGTGGAGGAGGTGGTTAAGAAGGCGTATGGTGTGCTGGCCTTTATCAATCGAGTGATTGAGTTTAGGAGTCCGGGATAATGATGCAGCTATATAAGACCCTCGTCAGACCCCACTTGGAGTACTGTGCTCAGTTCTGGTCGCCTCATTACAGGAAGGATGTGGAAAAGATTGAAAGGGTGCACAGGAGATTTACAAGGATGTTGCCTGGATTGAGTGGCATGCCTTATGAGGATAGGCTGAGGGAGCTCGGTCTTTTCTCCTTGGAGAGACGTAGGATGAGAGAAGACTGAATAGAGGTATATAAGATGTTGAGGGGCATAGATCGGGTGGACTCTCAGAGGCTTTTTCCCAGGGTGGAAATGGCTGCTATGAGAGGACACAGGTTTAAGGTGCTGGGGGGGTAGGTACAGGGGAAATGTTAGGGGGAAGTTTTTCACACAGAGGGTGGTGGGCGGGTGGAATTGGCTGCCGTCAGTGGTGGTGGAGGCAAACTCAATAGGGTCTTTTAAGAGACTCCTGGATGAGTACATGGGACTTAATAGGATGGAGGGTTATAGGTAGGCCTCGAAGGTAGGGATACGTTTGGCACAACTTGTGGGGCCGAAGGGCCTGTTTTGTGGTGTAGTTTTTCTATGTTTCTTCTATGACACGAAGGTTGAGGGGTGTTGTGGATAGTTTGGAGGGATGTCAGAAGCTGCAGCGTGACATAGATAGGATGCAAGACTGGGCGGAGAAGTGGCAGATGGACTTCAACCCGGATAAATGTGTAGTGGTCCATTTTGGCAGGTCAAATGGGAAGGAGGAGTATAATATCAAGGGTAAGACTCGTGGCAGTGTAGAGGATCAGAAGGACCTTGGGGTCCGGGTCCATAGGACTCTTAAATCGGCCTCGCAGGTAGAGGAGGTGGTTAAGAAGGCGTATGGTGTGCTAGTCTTCATCAATCGAGGGATTGATTTTAGGAGTCGGGAGATAATGATGCAGCTTTACAAGACCCTCGTCAGACCCCACTTGGAGTACTGTGCTCACTTCTGGTCACCTCATTACAGGAGGGATGTGGAAATGATTGAAAGGGTGCAGAGAAGATTTACAAGGATGTTGCCTGGATTGGTTGGCATGCCTTATGAGGATAGGTTGAGGGAGCTCAGTCTTTTCTCCTTAGAGAGACGAAGGATGAGAGGTGACCTGATAGAGGTGTACAAGATGTTGAGAAGTATAGATCGGGTGGATTCTTGGAGGCTTTTTCCCAGGGCTGAAATGGCTGCTGCAAGAGGACACAGGTTTAAGGTGCTGGGGAGTAGGTACAGAGGAGATGTCAGGGGTAAGTTTTTCACTCAGAGGGTGGTGGGTGAGTGGAATCGGCTGCCGTCAGTGGTGGTGGAGGCAAACTCGATAGGGTCTTTTAAGAGACTTCTGGATGAGTACATGGGACTTAATAGGATTGAGGGTTATAAGTAAGCCTATATATAAGCCTAGGTAGGTAGGGACATGACCGGCGCAACTTGTGGGCCGAAGGGCCTGTTTGTGCTGTATTTTTTCTATGTTCTAATATGTCTGTTTTCAGTAATCTAATTCTGTCTTAACTTTTCTCATTACTCCTTTAATACCGATTTGCCTTAATTACTCGTGTCAAATATTGTTAATAACAATCTTGTGAAATGATCTGAAGGCGCTATATAATACAAGTTGATGCTAAAAGTTTAATCCTTTTAAGTCAAAATTTTCTATTGAGAAAGTGGAACCCTTTAAAACGGACATTATGCAAGTTCATGGGTGAAATATTTTATAAAAAGTAAAGATGATTTTAACCTCAAAAAAACTTTCATTTCTGCTTACACACCTTCAACATGTCCCAAAGTGCTTTATAAGCAAGTCACACTTCTGAAGTGCAGTCACTGTTAAATATGCAATTCACTGCAAAGCTCCATAAAACAAGCAGGATGAATGATTCTTTTTGACAAGCAGGGCCTTTACTTAGTCCTAAAGATAGCATCTCCCAGAATGTAGTATTCCCTCAGTTACTTCACTTGATGGGTTAGCCCAGATTACATGCTCAAGTCGCTGGAGTGAGGCTTCAACCCTCAGTCTAAAACAGAGATATGAGCATTGGCAACTGAGCCTGGATGAAACACTACGAGAACAGTGAGCATGTAAAGCACAGGAAAACTGGTGTGATACAGACAAAGGGTAACAGGAGTTAGTGCTGTGACTGATACTATCACAGCAGCTTGGGTTCCTCAAACAGAAAATCTGACGCCTTTGGCATACTTTACAATCTACACTATTTCTATCGTGTGTCAGTTGTGGCTCCATTAGATGCACTCGCCTCCGAGTCAGAAGGTTCAGGTCCTACTTCAACACAAGAATCTAGGCTGATATTCCAAAACAGGGAGTGCTGCACAGTCAGAGGCATCCTCTTTCAAATGAAAAGTTAAACTGAGGCCCCATCTGCTCTCAGATGGGAGCGATCCTATGTCACTAAAAGAGAAGCTGGGGAGTTATCCTCCGTGCCATAAATCAAATTATAAAGACCGATCCAACAGTAACTGTGGAGAGAGAGAACCTAAAGCAGATCATCTAGTCATTTTTCTCATGAGTGTTTGCATTCCCTGCATTACAGCAGTGATTGCATTTCACAAAGTGCCTGAGTTTTCCAAAGAGGAGTCATTTTGGACTCAAGACATTAACTCAGATGCTGCCAGACCTGCCAAGCATTTTTCCAGCATTTTCTGCTTTTATTTCAGATTGCCAGCATCCACAGTATTTTGCTCTTATTTCAAATTGGCTGTAAAGCGCTTTAGGACATCACAAAGTCATGAAATACAATATGTAAAAGCAAGTCCTTTTAAACGGAAACTTATTTATCAAGGTCAACCTTAATTTTCTTGGGTAGATCAATACTCACTTAAGACAGGGCACATTATCGCGGAGACCATCTGATGAGCTGCTGCTTGTAGAGGGATGCGACTGAGAGTTTGCAGTCTGAGAGTTTGGCCCCTGGCATGATGTCACCAACGATGGCACTTGTTCAGTGTCCGGTGATTCCAGATCATTTATTTCGTAATGCAATCGTATTTCGAGCATCTGAACAGGAGAGAGAATAAAGGGTGCTAAACTATTGCACAGTAGTCATCTACTCATTCAATGTCCAGCAACCTAAACAGTACTTTGACTTGACTGAAGCAAACAAGATGATAATCAATATGCAGTTCATTCTATCAGTCAAACAGTTCTAAAGTGCAGTGCTGCGAAACACTGAATGATTAAGTCATTTTAGTTACATCACAATGTCATACAGCTTTTAGCATCATGAAGAAAAGTAACTAATTGTTACTTGTTAGCACTGCAATGGAGCACGATTTAAGTCAAGAACAGCAGAGTTCACAATGAGTTCTAAACTCATGTGACGTGAACAAAGACACCAGGCGTATACATTACAACACCTTGGGCTCACATCGCTTGTGGACTTTGACCCAGGAAGCTTGAATGCCTAAACCCGAGCCTCAGCTGCTGAAGGTATTATGTCAGCTCCTGATGATAATTACCACGTTAGCTGACAGTCCCGCCAAACACTTCAGGGTAACTATATATTACGTTGATGCTCTGGGGCTCATTTCGATAGGTGTCACTAATACATCTTGGTGCAATTTTCAATGCCATTTAATTTTAATAAAGTTAAGAATGGTATTGATAAGGGTAAATAAGCCAAAATCTTTTTCACTGGCAGGTAGGACCAGAGCAGCAGATAATGATAACAGGCACAGAGACCAGGTGTGAGAAGAATTTATGTTCTGCAGCAAGTTTATGATCTGAAATGTATAGTCTGAAAGGTTAGTAACTTCTAAAATGGAATTGAGTGTATACTTGAAAAAGCTAAAAACTGTTGAGCTTTGGGGAAGGAACAGGGGAGTGGGTTCAATTGGTCAGCTCTTTAAGAGTAAGAATGGTGGACTAAACTCTATCCTGTATGATACTATGAAATATCTCAAAACTTCATGATCAAGACTACTGCCAGGTTACCAGCTGACGTGCTAATTGTACCATAGATGCCGGAGTATAAGTTGACCTATGAAGCCTCAAAAAACGTATTGGAAAACAGGGGTCAACTGCCCTCCAGGCAGGGGTGCTGGCAACTGCCTTTTAGAAATGTGACTGGCATCCAATGCAGAGTGGACATGTCTTAAAACTCCCACACATCTTCGCAACGCAGCCTGTATTGCTGACTTGATCCCTTGCACCCAGTTATAAGATACTGGGAAGTAAAACATGCATTTATGAGGTGAACAATTGAGACCGACTGCAAAGGCAAGTATAGCATATTGTGCTTGAAAAAGTGTGTGGGAGTATGGGGGCTAGTGGTTGCCAACCTATACACCAAGCATATGCAAAAGAATGAGTTGCGGGGTTGGCAAAATTGGGTTGTCTTCTACATTACAATCTACTTTAGATATAATCAACTATTACATCAGTAAGGATTCAATATCTACATCTTAACTGTTGGTCATACCTGGATAGTCTCTGTTGTCACTTCCTGTCTGCTGAATTTGTAAACTATTACATGTGCTGATACTCCTGCCACACACAACATTCTGCTTTCAGGACACCATGTGATGATCTGAATGGCATATGGGTCTTCATCCACAATGTCTGTGTTTGGTTTTTCCTCTTTATTCCGAGATTTTTCAAATACCTTGGATGTCTTCATCTTGTACAAAACTTGTAACGTTACTAACAAGTAAGGAAAATAAAAATGTGGAAAATAAGAACATGTAACAGATCTGTCCAAATTAAAAGCAACTTAATGCATATTCAATATTGAGCACTTGCATCAAGACAGACTACAATATTCTTGGTCCTAGAAACACCATAACTGATCAGCCAGTAAATATTAAGAAACCAACTTCTCTGAGATATGCTCAAATTTTAATTTAAAAAAAATTCTGAAGTATTCCTTATGATCGGCTCCTGTGCAGGAATAACTAGCTGTGGAATGACAGCCAGACAAATTAAACTACTTTCACTTTTGAAGAAACATCAGATCTCAAGAACAATCAATTTTTGTATGTCAGCATAAAACTGTGAAAGGGAAACTGTTCAAACTAAATGGTTCACTGTTCAAACTAAATGGTCCTCCATATATGATGAACAAGGATGTAAAACCATGAGGGCTTTTTCCAAGAACTATTTTATTGACATATTCCACAGTTACTGCCCCTCTGCACATTCCAAATAATGGTTTGGTGTCCTATATGTGGAGGGCTTTCCCCAATAACTAGAAACTAAACCTTTCAACTGAACTTGGTTGAAGGCTAAGGAGAAGAATTGGAATGGGGAGGTCTATTACATCTTTGGCAGGTAATTCACTTTATTTCTTCTCCCTGTCTAAACGTTAAATATTAAGAATAACTTCATTCCAGCAATTAAACCCAAATCATTTTACAGAATGTTTATTTTGGAGTCAGAAATAGTATGATGAAGCCAAAGTAAGTTGCTTTCCTCAAATTATTTAAGTCAGGTCCTATTCAGAATTTTATTGCTTTCATTGATTCTGCTCCCTTGCATAGTGCACTTGGTATAAGGAAAAAATGTAGTTGGAAGTGATGGTTGGTTGTTCTGAGGTAAAAAAAAAATGCCCAGTCGAAGTCAGATTTTGCAGACAGACCGAGGCCCTGACATTAAAACTTTGAAAGACACAACGAATAAGCAAATGTAATCACAGCATTGTCAAATATATGTTTGAATTTGGTCTGATGAAAGCATATTACAGATATTAGAAATGTCAGTTACTGAGAAAAAAGTATGGCAAATTAATTTCTTCCCCAAGAGCATTTTGAATAATTTGATAATCAACAAACTATATATTGGGAATTCCCATCATGAGACTACCCACATGTTTGACCTAATTTAACAGAAGATAATCTGGCTTGCCTGCATAGAGGGGGAAAGACAAGCTCACAAAATGTAACATCATAACTTTAGTCTAATTCTATAAATACAGTCGTCGTATCAACTCCCTGCAATGATGTCCATGAGGAAAGTGTTTTAAGATATGGTAATAATTTGTCCCTCGGAGAAGAATACTTCATTTCGGTTTTTGAAGGAATTTAACTAACTTACTGGCTGAAGCATCCCAGAACTTCAATGATCCATCTGCATGCCTAAAGGCGGCAAAAGAAAAATACGTTTTAATATTTTGTCCACTTGCATTTTCAGTGTTTGAAAAGTATATTGGCACTTATACAAGAAGATTAGTTTTAGTATGCCTATCTATCTTACTTTTATGCAAAAGATTTTTCGAACCAATTGAGCAAGCCTTATCCAAAAGAGGGAGCAAATCTCATTTCACATTGGAAAGTTAAGAACGAGTTAAACCAAGCTGGTCATGCTATCAGCTTGTTCGGTCCTTGGTGTTTTAAAATACTTTTCCAATTTTATTTGTGCTTAGAATGCGGATACTGTTGACAAGGTCACATTTAATGTCCATCACTAGATGCCCTGAAATTGTGATGAGCCCAGTCCTTGTGCTAATGGTGCTTCTACAATGTTGTTAGGAAAGGGATCCTAGAATATTGATCCAGCCATATAACTCCTTATAACCTGTTAGGTGAACCCTGCTTCTCCAAAGAAACAAAACCCAACTGCTTTAACATTTTCTAGTTACTTTCCTGCTTAGGTGGAACTATCTTGCTCCCAGTTTCTTCTCATGATCAAAGTTTGCCTCCTTGGAATTAGCTACAGAATTGTACACACAAGACATTGGAGCAGAATTAGGCCACTCAGCCCATCAAGTCTGCTCTGCCATTCAATCATGGCTGATATTTTTCTCAGCCCCATTCTCCTGCCTTTTCCCCATAACCGTGATCCCCTTATTAATCAAGAACCTATTTATCTCTGTCTTAAAGACAGTGATGACATGGCCTCCACAGCGTTCTGCGGCAAGGAGTTCCACAGATTCACCACTCTCTGGCTGAAGAAATTCCTCCTCATCTCTGTTTTAAAGGATTATCCCTTTAGCCTGAGGTTGTGATCTCTGGTTCTAGTTTTTCCTACTAGTGGAAACATCCTCTCCACGTCCACTCTATTCAGGCCTCGCAATATCCTGTAAGTTTCAATCAGATCCTCCCTCGTCCTTCTAAACTCCAACAAGTATAGAACCAGAGTCCTCAACCGTTCCTCATACCACAAGCTCTTCATTCCAGGGGTCATTCTCGTCAACCTCCTCTGGAACTTCTCCAAGGCCAGCACATCCTTCCTTAGATACGGGGCCCAAAACTGATCACAATATTCCAAATGGGGTCTGACCAGAGCCTTATACAGCCCCAGAAGTACATCCCAGCTCTTTATTCTAGCCCTCTTGACACGAATGCTAACATTGCATTTGCCTTCCTAACTGCCGACTGAACCTGCACATTAACCTTAAGAGAATCTTGAACAATGACTCCCAAGTCCCTTTGTGTTTCTGATTTCCTAAGCATTTTCCCATTTAGAAAATAGTCTGTGCCTCCATTCCTCCTTCCGAAGTGCATAACCTCACACTTTTCCACATTGCATTCCATCTACCACTTCTTTGCCCACTCTCCTAACCTGTCCAAGTCCTTCTGCAGCACCCCTGCTTCCTCAATACTACCTGTCCCTCTACATATCTTTGTATCATTTGCAAACTCAGCATCAATGCCTTCAGTTCCTTCCTCCTTCTGTCAATTCCCTGCATATTCTTGGAAACAAATAAGGACATCTCAAAGTCTGCTTCTCCAAAGAAACAAAACCCAACTGCTTTAACATTTTCTAGTTACTTTCCTGCTTAGGTGGAACTATCTTGCTCTCAGTTTCTTCTCATGATCAAAGTTTGCCTCCTTGGGATTAGCTACAGAATTGTACACACAAGGATTCCACCCACCACAGCCTTGTAATTTCTGCACTCCAAACCTGTTAACAGTCCTATACAACCCTCAATTTTTAACCTATGTCTAATTCTTAATATTTATTCATTTTCAATTTAATTCCTCAGATGCCTATCCAGTTGTATGAATGAGCTACAGTCTACTCATTAGTGCCAAAAAAAATCTAACCTTATCTCAATTAGTTTCACTATTATGTAGTTTAGAAACAACAGGGATTTCAGCTTCACTCAAAAATCTTTCCTACTTCGATAGTGCACCACTTAAATTCTCTGCATTTCCGATTTTAAAATCTGTTTCTCACCAATCCCATGTCCTAACCTGAATTTGTGGGGTTTTTATTTTAATTAGAATCATCCATGCAATTCTGGAAAGAATAAATACTTATCAACTAGACAATAGTGTCATCTTCACCAATTTCTTAATCTTACTCTTAAAATTGATTCTGCTCTTTGTCTTGCTACTGAAGTTAGGCTAACAGACCTGTATTTGCCTGGGGCAGACTTGTTGCTTTCAGAATATACATCCTACCTTTAAGTATACATGTGGAAGTGACCACCACCTACAGCTCTAACCCCCTCCCTAATTGCTTCTGTTCTTATACTGAACAAACATTTTGCTTCAAATCTCTTGCAAACACCTTTGTTGGTTTCCACAAGAAACATATCTGTGATGGAAAGACACACAACCTCCTAGCCCTTACATGTTTCTGATATGTAGATGATATGGTTGCAGATATCTGAATGCACAGATGCATGCAAGAACTTCTTTACACACTTCAATGGGCTCCATCCTGCGCTGAAATTCACCTTTAAACTAGTGCAGTCAAATAAGCTCCTTTTTCTCAATGTGCTAGTTCTTAAGTTGAGAAATCTGTCAATGGGTTTTCTACTATTGTTTACCACAAGCCTACCTTTACTGGTCAATATACACAAGGATTCCTACAGTTCCATGCACTATAAGATTGGCCTCAACGACGACCTCAAATATGGCCTGAGCCACTTGCTCATCATGCAAGCTTGATGCTGAAACAGGGTGCAAAGCCATCCTGCAGGATAATGGCTACGCTGATCAGATCATTGCTCATTTATATCATGGAAATTCATGAATGGGCCCCAAGGCTGCCACTTTCAGTCCTGAAAAGTGTCCAGTCTGCCTCAGAATCCAGGAAGGGTATGGTGTCTCAAAACTCTGAGCAACAATAAAGCTAGTTGTTGCATGCTGTTACTATGCAGTAGCAACACTGAGTGGTAGGCTCCAATAAAAGGATGCTGCTGTCAAGCCAAACAGACGTTCTGCCTATCACACAAATGAGTAACATGGTCTATGAATTTCAGTGCCTTTGAGATGCTAGGTATGTAGGCCATATGTCCCAACAGGTGGAAAGTCATCTCAAACAGCATGATCCATTTGGATGTTCAGACATGTGCAGACCGCACCCAACTAGCCCGTGCTTGCAAAACTCAAGTAGCCAATATTAGATGTGATTCCACAATTGGACAATACTTGCTAAACAATTCTGATTGTACCAATTTAAGATTTTCAGTCGGGCCTGCAGTGTGGCTCATTTACACATGCTAAAAAACACATATATTCACTCCTAAGGGTCCTGCCCTTTCCAGACAGAAGGAGCATGTCCACGCATTATGCCTTTTCCAACTAAACAAATGCTGGTGGACTGCCATTCCCTGGTTCATTCCCCATGGCAATGCCTTGACCAGTTGACCTGCCTGCCTTGAGTTTGAAACAAAAGCTTGGCAGTTAACTGTTTTCTGCTGCATTCTAAATGGCAATGTCTCTATTTCCTCTTGGTTCATCTTGCATAGCTATCCTAATGAGTGCAAAACAAAGAACTTCAATTGTATGTCTCTTTTTTATCAGCAATTGTGAACTCAACAAAAACTACAAGACTGACAGATGATATTTCAAACAGCAACTCCAACACTGCAGCACTCACTTTGTACTGCATTGAAGCTGTTGCTTGAAATATGTGCTCATATCCTGAAGTGGGGCTTGAACACATGACTTTCAGACTCAAGAGGTGTAAATGCTACATGATCAGCCAGTTGTTGAGCAAAAGAAAGAATGGAGACAGGTATTAGCTAAAGAAAAGAGGGCGAGGTGAGCCAGTTAAGTTTATGATTATAGGGCTGACTAACAAAGAATTAAAAAGGCAAAAAGTAGAAATGGTCGGGTTTCAGAAGAGATAAAAATTCCTAACTTCCTCCCGTGTCCTTGCTCCTTTTCCTTATAGCCTGCAATTTGTTTTCCCTTCCTATTCCTATTTTAAATAGGAATCATCCATTTGCTTGCTTCAGGATTCACTTCTACCACCTCCATCTATATAGAATCCCTACAGTGCAGAAGGAGGCCATTCGGCCCACCGTGTCTGCACCAACCACAATCCCACCCAGGTTCTATCCCCGTAACCTCACATATTTACCCTGCTAATCCCCCTGACACTATGGCCATGCTAAATTGAACCATCAACCTGACCCGCACATCTTTGGACTGTGGGAAGAAACTGGAGCATCTGGAGGAAACCCACACAAACACGGGGAGAATGTGCAAACTCCACACAGACAGTGACCAGAGGCTAACTACTGTGCCACCCCTTTATTTTGATCAACAGACATTTTGCAGCACAATACAACTAAGCACATCCTTCAATCCTCTGAATCTTGTCTTAAAACTGGGAGAACAGAGGAAAAGTGCTTCACGCCAAGAAAAATGTCAATACACAAACTGTAAATTCACCCTTGGAAGTAAGGGTTCAAAATATATATTTCATCCATAAATAACTGGAAGAGAGAGAAATTTGCTGAATAGGGAAATTTGAGATAGAGCGGAATTTTAGGTAAAAATACAAATAACTACAAAATAAGTTTAGGGAAGAACAAACTTAGTTGCATCTCAAATGAACAAAGCAAAACAGTACTACAAATACACACAAAGCTATAATCTTTCATCATCAATAAGGCATGTAATCACCTTGTTTACCCATGGATTCATAAAGAATACCACAGACGATCTGCAATTCTTTCATTTCATGGTCCAACCTTTGTCATTGTCAAATGACATATCCCAAACTAACATAACATTACATTGGGATATCTGATCGTATACTTTATTCGCAATCACTCTTTCACGATTGAAGATGATGCATTTTGAACTTCGCTGGGTTCAATTCAGCTGCTAACGTTGTACAGATTCAGCAATTTTAAATTGTGTACATCAGCAAATGTAAGGAAAGTTAATTTGATAAACATTTATTTTTCAATGGACTAAGCACCAACAAACTAGAAATTTATTGATCGTACGTTGAGTTCAAGTAACATACAAATATATGCATCTGTTTCTTAAATATTAACAATGTGATTTGTACTTAAAGGACACAATTGTACTTAACAAGGCATATCTTGAATAAGAGAGGCAGAATGTTCCATACTTACCCTGTAATAATTATCTCTGGATAACTCTGAGTGCCTAAACCCCAATTACCTCCATTGATGGGCCATTCCTAGAAGATATAATAAAAATAAATGTAGACACCATAAGAGATTTCCTTTGCAATAGATGCTCTTACCACTAATCATGCTATCCAAAAATTCAGGTAAGCATTTAAGGCAGTCCTAGTGGGCAAGAAAACTACACTGCAACATGAACCTCTCACCAATAACTGTCTGTGACCCACTGCATAAACACTGCCTTCCCTGCCTTCAAACATAAGTTCAAATTTAAACATTGGACCCCCCCCCCCCCCACCCAAACGCGCGCGCGCACACCCCTCCCCCCCATGCGCGCGCACACCCCACCCCCCCCAACGCGCGCGCACCCCCCCCCCACGCGCGCGCGCACACCACCCCCCCCCCCACGCGCGCGCGCACCCCCCAACGCGCGCGCGCGCACACACCCCCCAACGCGCGCGCGCGCACACACCCCCCCCACGCGCGCGCACACCCCCCCCCCCCCACGCACGCGCACACCCCCCCCCCCGCGCGCGCGCGCACACACACCCCCCCCCCCACGCGCGCACACACCCCCCCCCACACGCGCGCACACACACACACACGCCCACGCGCGCGCACACACACACACACGCCCCCCCCACACACACACCCCCCCCGCGCGCGCGCGCACACACCCGCACACACATCCCCCCCACACACACACAACCCCCCCCACGCGCGCGCACCCCCCCCGCGCGCGCACCCCCCCCGCAAGCGCGCGCGCACACCCCCCACAAGCGCGCGCGCACACACACACCCCACAAGCGCGCGCGCACACACACACCCCACAAGCGCGCGCACACACACACCCCACAAGCGCGCACACACACACCCCCCACAAGCGCGCACACACACCCCCCACAAGCGCGCACACACACCCCCCACACACACACACCCCCACGCACACACACACCCCGCGCGCGCGCGCACACACACCCCCCCCCGCGCGCGCGCCCGCACACACACCCCCCACAAGCGCGCGCACACACACACCCCACAAGCGCGCGCACACACACACCCCCCCACACGCGCGCACGCACACACCCCCCCCACACGCGCGCACGCACACACACCCCCCCCACGCGTGCACACACACACACACACACACACACACCCCCACGCGCGCGCACCCCCCCCCCACACACACA
Source organism: Mustelus asterias (assembly GCF_964213995.1). Classification (NCBI taxonomy): domain Eukaryota; kingdom Metazoa; phylum Chordata; class Chondrichthyes; order Carcharhiniformes; family Triakidae; genus Mustelus; species Mustelus asterias. The sequence continues at coordinate 85,387,301 of NC_135815.1, read as the reverse complement.
CCCAACACACACACCACACCACAGCTCCTTGTTTGCAAAAAAATGGCCAATTCCTCCACAATTAACTTTCCCTGTTATAGTTTGGCAGCTTCAGGGACATTCAAATTCTCTGCTTTCCTCTCCATCTTCAATTGGCACACAATTAAAACATTTGCAATTATGGTAGCAGGACTCGAGTCCCAAAATCTCAGTCAAAAAATGAAACTACACTGAAGACACCCGAAATATAAAACGTAAAAGTCTGCAGCTCAGGAGCCAATTCACCCCATTTGATGAGGTACAACATTGGAGATTTGTTGCAAAAATGAATGACACCAGCAGAAAAAGTAAATTTAAGTGCTGGAGGAACACTGATTGTCAATGTGTTAATGCTTCAAGGAAGTATAGCTGTTCCAGTTTTGCAGATATCAATGAAAATCTATGCATTGTTCAAACGCCACTTTTTTCTCTGAATGGAGACCATAAATAACTGGGTGTAAACACAGGATCCTATTTTAAGTCACGCAATTTAAAAGGTAATCTAATTTTAGAAACAAAACTTATGACAATGAAGAGAAGCTCTGAATACATGAAAATAGCAGGAGTATTAACCAATGTAGAGGTGTGTTTATTCATGTAAGCAACAGGATCAAAGAGGTCACACTGAGCAGAGACACACTACTCTCCAAGGGGAAATAAGTTAACGGTGTGGTGCACGATATGCTAAATAGCAAGGAAATTCTGTATAAACATTCGTGCGAGAGACTGAACATACAGAGGAAATACATAGGAGCACAAAAAAACTGCATGGCTTTTAAATTTTGAAAGACAAATCCAGCACCTTTTTGCTGTATCCTTGCCGCTTCTGCTTTGCCCCAACAGAATAAAGTGCAGGAATTAAATCAACAGGGCAGTCAGCAAAATACTCGCAACAGGTGACAGGTGATTCATGTATATCCAAGGGGTATGGGTTCTCAAATATAGGATAACTGGAAGACAAAAAAATAACATGCATTCAGAGTCCTAAAATAAGCAGTGGCAACAGACATTTCATTAAAAACTATGAAGTTAGTTTCCAACAAAGTTAGGACTTTTCATATAAATCCATTGACTTAAGTCATAAATCGGGCAAAGACTGTACACAGTAATTACGCCATAACATCCAGTTTTGATAAAAAGGAGCATATTGTCAAGGATTTTCCCATTGATGACAGTGTTGCCCATTGCTTTGCATTAATTATTCCTTCAACAAAACAAAAGTACTGTACCCTGTTCCATACCATTTCTGTTTAGTTTTAGTAAGAACAATAGATTCAAGATCACTTATCAGATAGCCACCTCAAAATATCCAGCTCCCAACTAAACAATGAGTAAGAACATGTTAAAATCAAAGAATAGTTACAGTGCAGAAGGAAGCCATTTGGCCCATCACATTTGTGCTGGTTCTCTGTAGGAACAATTCACCAAGTGCCACTCCCTACCTTTTCCTCATAGGCCTGCACATCACTGGCCTTTTCAGATAATGACCAATTTCCTTTTGAATGCCATGACTGAACTTGGCTTCGCCACACTCCTCAGACAGTGCATTTCTGATCTCAAACACTTGTTGTGTAAAACAAAAGGGTTATCATTGCTTCTTTTGCCAATTACCTTAATCCAGCGCCCTCTGGTTATCGATCCTTCCATCAATGTGAATGGTTTTGCCCCATCTATTCTGTTCAGACCCCTCAAGATTTTGAAAACCTCCATCAAATCTCTCAACCAAGGAGAACAGCCCCAGCTTCTCCAAACTGTCTAAATGACTAATATCCTGGAACCATTCTCGTGAATCTTTTCTGCATCCTCTTTAACATTTTCACCTAAAGCGTGGTGTCCAGAATTAAATGCAATACTCCAATTGAGGCTGAACCAATGTTTTATTTTTGGTACCCTATGCTCCTACTTATCATACCATATATTTTATTAACCACACACTCAATCTGTCCTGCCACCTTTAACAATTTGTGTACACATACATCCAAATCGCTCTGATCCTGCACCCACTTCAGAATTGCACCCGTTAATTTATAATGCGTCTCTGCGTTCTTCCGAGCAAAGTGAATTATTTCACACTTCTCTGCATTAAATTTCATCTGCCACGAACATATGTCCTTCTGAAATTCTACACTATCCTCCGCAATTCACAATGGTGCCACATTGTGCGTCATATTCACATTTTACAATTGTGCACTTTACACCAAGGTCTAAATCATTAATATACATCAGGAAGAGCAAGGATCCTCAAACACTGACCACCTTAGGGAACACCACGGATAAATGTTTCTTCAGTCCAACAAAAACTAACTGCTCACCACTCCTGTTTCCTGTCACTCAGTCAATTTTGTATCCATGTCGCTACTGCTCCTTTTATTCCATCAGTTCTAATTGCTCACATGTCTGTTGTATGGCACTGTATCAAGTGTCTTCTGGCACCCTATGTACACCACACCAATAGCGTTACCCTCATCAACCCTCTCTGCTACTTCATCAGAATATTCAAACAAATTAGTTAAACATGATTTTCCCTTAACAAATCCATGCTTTCCTTAATTAACTTGCATTTCTGCGAGAGACTATTAATTTTGTCCCGAATTACTTCTTCCAAAAGCTTCACAATCACCGACTCTAAACTGAATGACTTGTAGTTGCTGGGCTCATCTTTACAGTATTTTTTGAACAAGAGCGTGAGGTACAATTCTCCAGTCCTCTGCTCAAGACTACAGTCTAAGGAAGACTGGAAAGTTATGGCCAGTGCTCACTCAATTTCCACTCACTTCCCTCGGTAGAACAAAGAAAATTACAGCACAGGAACAGGCCCTTCAGCCCTCCAAACCTGCACCGACCATGCTGCCCGACTGAACTAAAACCCCCTACCCTTCCAGGGACCATATCCCTCTATTCCCATCCTATTCATGTATTTGTCCAGACGCCCCTTAAAAGTCACTATCGTATCTGCTTCCACTGCCTCCCCCGGCAGAGAATTCCAGACACCCACCACCCTGTGTAAAATACTTGCCTCGTACATCTCCTTTAAACCTTGCCCCTCGCACCTTAAACCTATGCCCCCTAGTAATTGACTCTTCCGCCCTGGGAAAAAGCTTCTGACTATCCACACTGTCCATGCCCCTCAATCTTGTAGACTTCTATCAGGTTGCCCCTCAACTTCCATCATTCCAGTGAGAACAAACCAAGTTTCTCCAACCTCTCCTCATAGCTAATGCCTTGTATAGCAAGCAACATCCTGGTAAATCTTTTCTGTACCCTCTCCAAAGCCTCCACATCCTTCTGGTAGTGTGGCGGCCAGAATTGAACACTATACTCCAAGTGCGGCCTAACTAAGCTTCTATAAAGCTGTAACATGACTTGCCAATTTTTAAACTCAATGCCCCGGCCGATGAAGGCAAGCATGCCATATGCCTTCTTGACTACCTTCTCCACCTGCGTTGCCACTTTGTGACCTGTGTACCTGTATACCCAGATCCATCTGCCTATCAATACTCTTCAGGGTTCTGCCATTTACTGTATATTTCCTATCTGTATTAGACCTTCCAAAATGCATTACCTCACATTTGTCTGGATTAAACTCTATCTGACATCTCTCCAACCAAGCCTCCAACCGATCTATATCCTGCTGTAATCTCTGATGGTCCTCATAGCTATCCGCAAATCCACCAACCTTTGTGTCATCCGCAAACTTACTAATCAAACCAGTTATATTTTCTTCCAAATCATTTATATATATTACGAACAGCAAAGTCCCAGCACTGATCCCTGAGGAACACCACTTGTCACAGCCCTCCACTCAGAAACACACCCTTCCACTGCTACCCTCTGTCTTCTATGACCGAGTAAGAAGTCTCACAACACCAGGTTAAAGTCCAACAGGTTTATTTGGTAGCAAACCCCACTAGCTAGTGGCGTTTGCTACCAAATAAACCTGTTGGACTTTAACCTGGTGTTGTGAGACTACTTACTGAGTTTACCCCAGTCCAACGCCGGCATCTCCACTTCTATGACCGAGCCAGTTCTGTATCCACAGAATCAGCCAAACTAATACCTTATCTTCATCAATTTTAAATCCTTCTCTTTCACCATGACTTGGGCAGCATCTTGTTCCTTGGTAAAGACAGATCCAAGTATTCATTCAGTATGTTAGCCATGCCCCCTGCCTTCATGTGTAAATTCCCTTTTAACCCCTGTAATTAGCCCCACTCCTCCTTTTACCATCCTATTGCTATTTATATGCTTATAGAAGACTTTTGGATTCCCTTTAATATTAGCTGGTCTCTTCTAATACTCTCCCTTTACTTCTCTTATTTGTTTTCACAATTTCCTCTAAACCTTCTTTATTCAGCCAATTCTCAATTCTATTATCCACCTGACATCCGTCATAAGCACACTTTTTCTACTTCATCTTGATCTCCATCTCTTTTGTTGCCCAGAAAATTCTGCATCAGTTTGCCCTACCTTTCCCCGAGTGGGACTATACCTCCACTCCACCCTTCTTTAAAGATAGCCCACTGTTCAGGTACAGTTGTGCCCACCAATCTTCTTGGTTCAAATTTATCCGAGTCAAATCCATTCTTATACCATCAAAATAGGGACGTGGGGATGCTTTCTGGCCATTCATGCCGGTAGGATCTTCTGGACCCGCTGACAGTGCACCACCCCCCCTGTGGGTTTCACAGCACTGAGGGGTGCATTTAATGGGAAACCCCGTTGACAATGGCAGGACCAGAAGATCCCCCTGCCAAGCCAGAGGGCAGCTTCCTCCTGCAACTGTTGGGTTGGCAAGTTGAGCAGTAAATCCTGCTTGGGCTTTCTGCCAATTGATTTTTCTTACTTTACATTGTTTCTTGACTTTTCCCATAGCCATCCTAAACCTTAAAATACAATATTCGCTAACTCCAATTGTTGCTCTACTGACACTTGATCCAACTCATTCAGAGGAACCAGGTTCAGCAATGCGTCCTTTCTCGTTGGACTGGAAACATACTGCTGTAGAAGGTTCTCCTGAATACACTCACCACTGCCTTTACACTACTATCCCAGTCACTATTTGGATAACTGAGTTACTCTCTCACTCCTCTTTAGTTTCCTGGCAAATTGATTCCTCTTCATTTTTCCCACTAGTCAGAGGCATATTGACTACACCAATGTAATTCCAACTTTTTGTTTCTTGGCTCTAGCCAAATAGGCTCTGTCCTGGATCCCTCTGGGACATCCTCTCCCTCCAGCACTGCCTTGCTCTCCTTCATCAGTACTGCCACCATCCTCCTTTCCTTCCTTCCCTTGCTGCACGAAAACTGACATCAAACTCGTTATGTCAATGGTCAAAGTGTGATATGCTCGACCAAGCCTGGGAAAATTCTTCAACCAAGGATAAAGTCAGCAACTGAAGTTTTGAATGTTATATTTTTGTTCAAAGCAACCTTAGGTGAGACAGAGAGTAAATGGTGTTGAGGGATCTGTTAGATATCTAAAGAGGAATATGCTAGCTCATGGCCTTTGATTGCTGGAAAGTATTCTGCATTTAACTTCTTTTTCTAAAAGATATCTCCTTGAAGTCCCCATTTCCTCAGGCCTTTAAGTTACCTCAGTCAGGCACCCCTTTTTGAGGAATAATGCTATTACTTATCAAAACATTTCCGCAAGTTAAAACAATGATCAGATATGGCAGGGAGAGATACCTCCTTTGATTGAATTTTATTTAAGCTGAACTGCTATTCTTTGACCCAGTTTATTGGTCATTATTGCAAATGTCAATTTCAGTACAATTCTTACCCATTTTGTCCAAGATCTACAACTACTAAGTCCTTCTCCAGAAGGACAACGACCGCATACGGCTCCTGAAAATCTGTAGAAATACAATAATAAATAAAACCTGTCAGAAATAGATGCATACAACAATTGGAAAAATGGCCTTCAGATAAATTAGGCCTGTGGAGTGCAATGCAATAGTTGGGAATTTTATTATTTTCTAATGCAGAGAAAAATCAAATTGCAATTCTGTAATTTTTCACTGAAAGCAGAAAAGAACGATCCACATCAACTTATCTCCCCAAATTTGAATAGCAATAAGTCATGTGACTGCAGAGGTCTGGAGAGTGTGGAATTAAGCCGCAGTGAGAACCACTGAGACTTAAACATTGACACTTCCATTTATATATTTTACTGTATTTTGAGTTTAATACTATTTTCAATGCCTTCATTTTATCCATTCAATACTGAGGAGTGTTTGAAATTGTGTATTTGGCTCATGAAGAAACTGTGAAAGGGAAAAATGGATGTGGATTTCAGCCCTAGAGTTGCAGCTGTACTTGCATTTCTTCCCACAGTTAATAATCTTGTGAAATAAGAGTTTGATTCTTGTGAAGGTATGTTGCTCGTGACAGATCCAGCTAACACAGTCTGTTTATTCCTTAAATGAGGCACAAAGGGGTGCAGGGAACCCTCTTTATGTATATAAAGTGTAATTAGAGGGCTACCCTGGATCCCTTGTGCAACCAGGGGTAGCAGGAAATGTCAGAAAATTGAGCTGAAGATCTCTGTTGGAGGAAAAATTGCTTGCTCTGAAGCAGAGATCATGTGCAGTTTCTTGGTCTTCCGCCCCAGAATATCACCACTCAAAGGACAGTACCGGGCAGTGAAGGATACAGAGATAACAGGGAGGAAGACATGCATGTTAATCCACAAGAGAAACAGAGGAAGGCAACACTCATGGGTACTAGGATTAGAGTCATAGAGGTTTACAGCATGGAAACAGGCCCAACTTGTCCATGCTGCCTTTTTGTTTTAAACCCCTAAGCTAGTCCCAATTGCCCGCATTTGGCCCATATCCCTCTATACCCATCTCATCCATGTAACTGTCTAAACGCTTTTTAAAAGACAAAATTGTACCTGCCTCTGCTACTACCTCTGACAGCTTGTTCCAGACACTCACCACCCAGTTTGGGGAAACAATTGCTCTTCTGGACACTTTTGTATCTCTCCCCTCTCACCTTAAACCTATGCCCTCTAGTTTTAAACTCCTCTACCTTTGGGAAAATGTATTGACTTTCTAGCTGATCTATGCTCCTCATTATTTTATACACCTCCATAAGATCACCCCTCAGCCTTCTACGCTCCAGAGAAACAAGACCCAGTCTATCCAGCCTCTCCTTATAACTCAAACCATCAAGTCCCAGTAGCATCCTGGTAAATCTCTTCTGCACTCTTTCTCATTTAATAATATATTTTCTATAATAGGGTGACCAGAACTGTACACAGTATTCCAAGCGTGGCCTTACCACTGTTTTGTACAACTTCAACAAGACATCCCAACTCCTGTATTCAATGTTCTGACCAATGAAACCAAGCATGCTGAATGCCTTCTTCACCATTCTGTCCGCCTGTGACTCCACTTTCAAGGAGCTATGAACCTGTATCCCTAGATCTCTTTGTTCTGTAACTCTCCCCAACGCCCTACCATTAACTGAGTAAGTCCTGCCCTGTTTCAATCTATCAAAATGTATCACCTCGCATTTATCTAAATTAAACTCCATCTGCCATTCGTCAGTCCACTGGCCCAATTGATCAAGATCCCATTGCAATCGGAAATAACCTTCTTCACTGTCTACTATGCCACCAATCTTGGTGTCATCTGCAAACTTACTAACCATGCCTCCTATATTCACATTCAAATCATTAATATAAATGACAAATAAGAGTGAACCCAGCACTGATCCCTGAGGCTAACTGCTGGTCACAGGTCTCCAGATTGAAAAACAACCCTCTACAATCACCCTCTGGCTTCTGTCATCAAGCCAGTTATGTATCTATTTAGCTATCTCACCCTGGATCCCATGGGATTTAACCTTATGCAACAACCTACCATGTGGTATCTTGTCAAAGGCCTTGCTAAAGTCCACGTGGACAACATCAACTGCACTGCCCTCATCTACCTTCTTGGTTACACCTTCAAAAAACTCTATCAAATTTGTGAGACATGATTTTCCACTCACAAAGCCATGCTGACTGTCCCTAATCAGTCCTTGCATCTCTAAATGCCTGTAGATCCTGTCCCTCAAAATACCTTTCAACAACTTACCCACCACAGATGTGAGGCTCATCAGCCTGTAGTTCCCAGGCTTTTCCCTGCAGCCCTTTTTAAACAAAGGCACAACATTTGCCACCCTCCAATCTTCAGGCACCTCACCTGTGACTATCGGTGATTCAAATTTCTCTGCTAGGGGACCTGCAATTTCCTCCTAGCCTCCCACAATGTCCTGGGATGCACTTCATCAGGTCCTTGTGATTTATCTATCTTGATGTGCTTTAAGACTTCCAGCACCTCCTTCTCTGTAATATGTATACTCCTCAAGACATCACTATTTATGTCCCCAAGTTCCCTAACATCCATGCTTTCCTCAACAGTAAATACTGATGAGAAATATTCATTTAGGATCTCACCCATCTCTTGTGGATCCGCACATAGATGACCTTGTTGATCCTTAAGAGGCCCTATTCTCTCCCTAGTTACTCTTTTGGCCTTTATGTATTTATAGAAGCTCTTTGGGTTCTCCTTTGCCTTATCTGTCAAAATAATCTCATGTCCCCTTTTTGCCCTCCTGATTTCTCTCTCAACTCTACTCCTATACTCCCTATACTCTTCAAGGGATTCACTTGATCCCAGCTGCCTATGCACGTCATGTGCCTCATTCTTCTTCTTGGAAGGAGGATTCATGGAACTGTTCAGACACTTGGGGTTGGACAGGAAAGAGATGGACAGTGACCATGACAAGTGCAGCATCCTGGAATAATGAATTAGGAGGGCAGGGTGGGAGGAGGGGGCAGCTGAGACTCAGTGGAAATTTTATCTTTTTCCCTTTGATTTCTAACATTAGCCATATGGATTCTATCTTAAAGTGATCCTTTAGGACCTGCTTCCAACCAGCCCTGATAGAATCCTTCACAAACATAGCCACGCCTGCTACTTACAAGAAATGTATTTGTCCCTTCCCCCAGCAAGACACTGCAGTTGCTTAGCCCTGACACAATTCAACTCAGTTCTCTGGAATAGTGTCCAAATTGTTGAAAGTGCTTTCTTGTTCATTTGAATGGACTACTTGAAGCACAATAGTGTCTTGCTCCAATCTGCTAAACTTACCACTCCACAATGAGAAGATAACCCAGCTTCTTTTCTCTATTTTAAAACATGTGCTAGATGCCTTTCCCGTCTCATTCACCATTGCCTCCAATAACAATTGCAAGGAGCACCAAGTTTGAGACCATGCATTCTGCGATTTTCCCCACTCCATACCACATTGGGTCAAACATCTTTGAAAGATGCCTCTGCCCCAGCCTTAAACTTGCATCTTTCTCCTCTCTCTCTCTCACGTCCCCTCATGCTCTCTCTGAGCTTATCCTATCCATAAGACCCACCCTCTGCTCCCTCAACCCTAACCCCCCATTAAATGGATCACCCAACTTGGCCCCCATGTTAGCTCATGATCCTCTCGTCTCAGCTATTGTGCTGCTTTCCTTCAAATCTGTCATCGCCCCCTCCTCAAAAACAACTCTTGACCTCTCTGTTCTTATACATCATCAACCCGTCTCTAAGCTCCCTAATCTTTCCAAAGACCTTGAACTTGCTGCTGCTTTCCAAATACATGTCTATCCTTCCAGGAAATCCATATTTGAATCTCTCCAATAAGCTTCCTATAAACTCTGTATGAGCTCCATATAAACAGCTCCCCAGCACTTGTTCCACAACGACTGCAAGGGATGGCAGCCAAGGCAGTACTGTGCTTTTCAAACGGGGTCCTCGTCAGGATGCTGGATGGAGTGGAGACACCCTCTACTCCACTCCAGGAGGCGGTCTTCCACCAAGGTCACCACACCCACCTGGGATGCAGTGGCAGCCCTTGTCAGTGCCTGCGCACTCCAGAATAGGATGGGGCAGCAGTGTCAGAAGGCGATGAATGATCTTCTTTGTTCAGCCAGGGTAAGTGAACCAACCCTAATCTCCCACTAATCTCCCACTAGACCTCCCCCTCCCCCCCCCCCCCCAGCCCTTTCTCTCACTCAGCCACCTTGGCTTTTGCGAACACCAGGCACCAGGTCCCTGCCTCCCTCTCACAAACGTCATGTTCCCTCAGTAGCTGCTATGCTTCTCATACTACAGCTCCCACCCAAGCCCCATGCCTGCCATACCTCATCACCATCTTAAATGTCAACACTCTTCCTCTGTGTCATCGCAGGACAAATTCAACCACAACAGATGTGAACGAGTGCAGCCAACTGGACTCATGCTTGAGGACCCTCACAAATTGGGGAGCGAGCCCTCAACCTGCACCATCACTAAAGCTGTGGTTACAGCACAGAAAGAGGTCATTCAGCCCATTGCACCTGTGCTGACTCTGATCCCAATTCCCTGTCTTTTACCAATAGCCCTGCAAATGTTTTCTCTTCAGATAATTGTTAATTCTCATTTGAAAGTGTCAATGAAATCTACTTCCACCAGTCTCTCAGACAGTGCATTCCAGATCCTAACCACTTGCTGTGTAAAAGAATTCTCTGGTTCTCTATCCTTTTGCCAATGGGAAGTTTCTCCCCATTTACTCCGTCCAGACACCTGATGGTTTTGAGCACTTCTACAAAGTTCCTCTTAAGCCGTTCTTCTCCATGGCAAACAGCCGCAGTTTCTCTAATCTATGTATCTGAAGTTCATCCCTGGAAATGTTCTTGTAAATCCTTTCTGCACCCTCTCCAATGCCTTCAACTAAGTGTGGTGAACCAATGCTCCTGAGGCCAAACCAGTGTTTTACACAGGATTAACATAAATTCCTTGCCTTTGTACTCTTGTGCACCAATTGATAAAGTCCAGGATGCCATATGCTTCATTAATTCTTTTCTCAAATTGCCTTGGCACTTCCATTGATTTGTGCATGTGTACCCGAAAGTCCCCCTGTTCCGGTATGCAGTGTAGAATTGTACCCTTTATATTGCCTCTCCTCCTCCTTCCGGGCAAAATCAATCACTTCACACTCCTCTGCATTAAATGTAATCTGTCATTTGTCCGCCAATTCCACCAGCATGTCTGTGTTCTCTAATTCCACACTATCCTCATAGTTCACAATAGCGAGATGTTTCATGGCAATGACAAATTTGAAGTTTGTGCCTGTACACACACATCATTGACATGCATCAGGAAAAGTGGGGCTTGTAACACCAATCCCTGGGGAATCCCACTACTTGCCTTCCACCAGTTCGAAACGCATCCATTCACCATTTTCTTTTCACTCAGCCCATTTTATGCTGCCACTATCCCTTTGATTCCATGAGCACTAACTCTGCTGACAAGCCTGTTCCATTGTACTTCACCAAATATCGTTTTGGAAATTCATGTACAGCACACCAACCACGTTACTTTCTCTGTTACCTCCCTAAGATCACCTGATTCCATCTCACCTCAACTTGTGTCTGCTGCTGAAACCTCAAGAGTGCTGCAGTATAGCACATGTTTGAGACCATTATTGGGGCAAGCACACTTTCCAAGACTTGTAAATCTAGGAGTCTTTAGCTGAAGTAGTTCAAACACTGCACTCATAACCAATACTGCACTTACTTGCACTTCATTAAATGAATACTTCATAATGATGCACAGACAGTAATTTGAATCAGAAGTGAGACAAACACGAGCAAAATGTAAGCACTGTATAACCGATGCAGAACCCCAAGATGGCTTTTACTGAATTTTAGGTCCTTTATTAAGCCAACAGCTGCTCTCAAACTTTTTAGCGGTGGTCAACAAATTCTTGTTATTGATGGGAGATAACAGTTTCAACCATGGTGAGGGGTTCACCATCAGAAATGCCCACACTCCGGTGAGTACAAGCTGGATTCTTGCATAAGTAGCCACTTGCCAGCAAGTGCCAATTTAACCTAGACCAGAGCATGTTTACAAATGTTTCGCTGGTTGAAAGTTTCACTTGTAATATTATCTTTAGGACTACCATAGGCAGTTTCTAAATTTTACTTTGGGTCTCCTCTCCTTCAAACGTAAACACCAACGAATAAATTGCAATGAACTGTCAGATTGCCCGAGAGGAGTGAACTTCTTGTGATAAAAATCTCAGCCAGAGCTACCCTTTTCTTCTAATGGGGTCAGCTATGGCTCAGTGGTAGAACTAGCATATTTGAGTCAGCGGCCATGGGTTTAAGTGCCAATCCAAAGATTGGAGCACATAATCTACATGGTGTATAAGAAAATCCAGAGTGTAAGACAACCACATTTTTGTGGCCCCAAAAATCATGTAAAGTCAATCCCTCCTTTTCAGCCATGACATACTATACTCTTATTAGTAAACAGGTTCAATTTTTCACCCATAAATGCATGACTTACCTACCAGTACTTAATAACTGGGTACAAGGAATCATGGTAGTGATAATGGCTGTGTTGCAAAGATGCATGGGGAGTTTGCATCCACACAGAACAGACCACCTGCCAACAAGCCCCTCACCCTGCCCCCACGAAGAATGATAAAGATGGCTACCATCCACACCAGAAATTCACTTTCATACTAGGCGTATCAGTCATACTGTTAATGGAGTGACCTTTTGAGGCAAAGGCCAATTTATACATCAAAGTCTATGATAGATTGACACCCAGTGCATTACTGATGGAGCGCTGCACCGTTGGAGGTGCCATCTTTCTGATGAGATGTTAAATCAAGGCCCGCATGCCCCCTCGGGTAAAAGATCCCATGACATGACTGAAACACGACAGGGAAGTTCTCCCTGGTGAGATGACTAATATTCATCTCTCAATTAAGATTACTAAAATCAGATCATCAGCTCATGTATCTCATTGTTTGTAGGTTTTGCATGTTAAATGACTCTTGCACAGTGACAATACTTCAAAATTATGTATTGGTTGCAAAGAACTTTGGGACATCCTCAGGCTGTGAAGCACTATTTGAATGCAAATCCTTTACTTTCCTGTGGGTAGTTTGCATCCAGAAGGTGCCACAAATTCAGATTCAGTTGTCTTGGGCGATGCCCATAAAAAGCAAATACATTTGCAATGGATTTTTATTTTCGGATTTGTGGAAAGAGGGCTGCAGAGTGCAAAGCTGTCACAGCTGATACAAACTGGGTAACTGAATAAACTTACCACTAGGATATGGCGTTTCACAGAGGGTGAGAAAATCAACAATCGGGTAGTCCATCTCAAGTACTGCAGTGCTCTTCCCATGCATCACTGTTAAGCATGGTCTTCTGCCTACAGTATCATAGGACAGACCTCCTGAGAATATGATGAAAGGATCTCTGGAAGCAAAAATTATAAATATTAGTTTGAAAAAAATGTACACATTCAAGGTTTGATTTTCTACGCTAAAATGGCATGAAACCGCAAAATCCCAAACTAACGTTCCACTGCAATTAGTCACTTAAAGCTACTGGGGTGCCCATCTTTCAAAACAATGTGCACGTTACATAATAAACCTGATGCAATAGCCTAAAGACTAGAACATCCAATAGCACGGTGGCACTGCTACCTTACAACGCCAGGGACCTGGGTTCAATTCCGGCCTTGGGTGACTGTGTGGAGTTTGCACATTCTCCCCCTGTATCTGCGTGGGTTTCCTCCGGTTTCCTCCCACAATCCAAAGATGCGCAGGTGAGGTGGATTGGCCATGCTAAATTTCCATTTCGTGTAGGTGGCCCCAAAATGTGTAGGTTTAGGGGGGGTTAGTGAGGTAAATGTGTTGGGTTACGGGGATGGGGGTATGGGTGGGCTGAGTAAGAAGGCTTCGTCAGAGAGTCAATGTAGACTCAATGGCCTCCTTCTGCACTGTAGGGATTCTATGAACAATCCTATTAGCTTCTTATGCTGATCAATTTTGTGAAAAAATAGTTCACTTATGTGAAAAGTCCTTCCGCAAAACTGATCAATCACTTCACAAAATTATAATCTGAAATGCTATACAAGTGCTTTACGTTAGGAAATGGATGTTTAATATTTTAGAAAGGGTAATTTTGGAATGTTATTAGATAGGTTAAAAACTTAAAAATACCCATATTTGTAGAGAGACTTGCAATGTATACAATATTTCAATTAACCTATGGACACAACATGCTATGTGAGCTGATGTTAGTCTTGCAATTTTAGCTGATACCTTTGGGTGCTTAAATCGGTGGACAATCAAAGGCCAAAGTGAAAATAAACTTACCCAGAGCATTAGCCCTGTACTGTGTACAATTCTGATGACCGTACGAGGGGATTCTGGCACTGCAGGGGGCACAGGGAAAGATAACTGAACAGATTGGGACCTGAGCTACAAGGGCAGTCTCCAGAAATGGGGAATATTTGCAATGGGGAAAGACAGCTGAGACACACCGTACTGATATTTCCAATACTTTAAGGCATAGAGATGTACTATACCCACGTTAAATATGTTTGATATTCCAAATTGTACAGATTTAAACTGAGAACAGGAATAGTCAATGCTCAGTTCAAAATGAATTATTTTATACAGGAAATGAGAAATGCAAGGGAAAAAAGTGCCCAGAGAAACAAGGAGTGTCTAAATTTGAGAGAACTAGACAGGAGGAGGAGAAAGAAAAGCAAGAGGAGAGGGGAAAGAAAGAAAGTAGTCAGGGAAAAGACATGCAGAAATACACAAATATTTTTCCAATTCTGGGGCCAATGATCATCTCTGGCCCTGTTTATCGCTATACTGCTTCACAAAAAGCATCCCTTCCCTGATCAATACATCATTGGATCACTCAAGCTCATACTAGGGCAGAGAAGAGATTTTTCTTCTCAGGTGGCTGTGAGACTTTGGAACACAGCCTCAGGAGGTGGTGGATGTGAGGTAATTGAACATTAGAGAGGCAGAGTTAGATAGATCCTTGTTCGGCAAGGCAATCAAAGGTTAATCATGATGGTTGAGAACGTGGAATCAGAAACAAACAGATCAGCCACAATGTTACTGAATGGCAGAGCAGACTCGAGGGGCAGAACGGTCTATTTCTGCTTCTACTTTGCATGTTCGCACCCACATTTGTTTACTGAACTGCAAATTCATATGAGCTCCATGGATTTAATCGCTCTGAATCTGTTTTTTTTCCTCATTCTTTGTTTCACGCCCAATATTTACAAAATCAGTAATATCGGAACTAACTTTCCATTTCAACAAAACCACTTACACTATTAAATAGCACACAGCGCTAACGCTACAGATTTCAGAGAGCGCACAGTGCTAGCGTGGTGAGACCAAGAGTCAGAGGAAAGTTTACATCTAAACCACCTCCACCAGGATGGGACTTTGGCTTCTTCTCAGGGATCCCGCAATCCTGTCCACAGTGTGTCCTTGTTAACACTGCAACTCAGACATGATTTAACCAACTGTAACCGTATATTCAAAAAAGAATATGACAATTTATATCATAAATTCTCACTAGTAATTCAGTCAAGTGCTAGCTTCCCATCACCAATACCCTTCATTGTAAGACGCACAGTCAGGTAGTCTTCACCTCAGGACCTACAAACCCGGTCAGGGTAAAGCTCAAAAACCCCTGCTGACTGCTTCCCATTGGGCAAGCCTCCGCTTAATCAATAGGCAACTCGTATGCCATGAAGCACATGGGAAGATCTACTGATGATAGATACCCTGTGGCTTTTATGGCCTCAATATCCACCTTTCTTACATGTTTCATTTATTTTTTTTCCCCACATATTTTATTTGTTTCATGTAATGCTTCAAAACACAACTTACAAGTTATTGCCTGGCAAGGGAAAGTGACAGATGACATGCAGAGCCAGGAAGGCAGCAGCAGCAGCTAGGGCAAGAGGGAAACAGCTGACAGGAAGCAACAGGCAGCAATTAGAAAAAGGAAAAATCAAAAAGCTAGAGCAAGAAGGTAAGAAGATGTTATAGAGTGACAGAATGCAAGAACAACCAGTGCTGCAAGTAAAGGGACCAAAATTCCTTAAGGACGTTTTCATCTGCAATGTTCATTATTATAAATCAGACCCAGAACAAAGAAAATCGGCAGGAGGTCAGAGGTACAGGAATATTGTGATGCAAGTGAAAAATTGAGCTACCTTCAATGTGTTGCACAAATGGTAAAGTATAATTGCCACTTAAGTGACCCATTGAATATTCTTCTTACGGGAGCAGCACTGAGGATGTAGAGAATGATTAGTAGAAATCGCATAGCAAATCCAATCAAACTACAGTGAGCCATGCAAATGAAATAAATTCATTGAGAAAAAATATCTGTCAAATAATGTTTGAGTAAAGTAACTGTGAATTTAGGTGTGTTTCACACTTGTATGATTACAATTATTAATTTATGAGAATTGAATGTAATTAAATGAATTGTTCAAAAGTTTCCAATATATTACTCAATAGAAGCATTTTTGTGGTCTGTCTTTCAGCTTTAGTACTTACTTCATTCAGCTGATATGCCAGTAGGGCAGACATAGCAGTTTATTAGTTCATAAAAAATTTTAAAAATCTTATTTTTGAACTTTCACTCCTTTAGCTCTCAGACACGAGGGGTAGCCCAGCTTGTTACTAATACTGGACGTGATAACGTGTATGGTCAGTGCATAGATGGTCACCTGCATGTGCGTAGTTTAGGAAGAGGAACAGGATGGCATGGTTTGCTATTTCTCTTCCTCATGAGGAAGGAGCTCGTGCTGAAAAGCATTAACTTTGCCCCAACTGTCTCAGATCAGCGCAGGCACACTCGTGCATTGAGAAAATAGTTTTTTAAAAGTTAAAAAGCTTATTTATTAGTCACAAGTAGGCTTACATTAACACTGCAATGAAATTACTGTGAAAACCCCCTAGTCGCCACACTCCGGCGCCTGTCCGGATACACAGAGGGAGAATTTAGCATGGCCAATGCACCTAACCAGCACAGCTTTCGGACTGTGGGAGGAAATTGGAGCACCCGGAGGAAACCCACACAGAACACAGGGAGAACATGCAGACTCCACAGAGATAGTGACCCAAACCGGGCATTGAACCCAGGTCCCTGGCGCTGTAAAGCAGCAGTGCTAACACATTGTGCCACCGTGTCACCCTGCAAGGCGGAATTTGCAGCAAGTTGGACGGAACATTATCCTGCCAACTGTGCATTCTGAGATAGCCATAATACAGCAGTGTAATCAGAGAGACTGACAGCAAACCAACTGAGAAAATATTTTCAGAGAGGTGACGAATGGCTCGGTTAAAGAGATAGATTTTAAGGAGCATCTTAAAAGAAAGAGAGCATACGGAGAAATTGAGGGAACCTTTCAAGTTTTTCCACCATACCTCATCTCACCCGATCAGCATATCCTGCAATTGTTTTCTTCATGTACTTAGCTAGTTTCCCCTTACAAATGTGCTATTTGTTTCAACCACTCAGTGGTAGCGAGTTGCACATTCCGACCATTCTGGGTAAAGAACTTTTTCCTAAATTCTCTCTTATTAGTGACTATCATAATCATAGCCCATAGTTTTGGACTCTCCATTAATGGCCGCTGCTTGCCTGGCACAAAGGTTGCTTCTTTGGGTCCCTTCCTATTTTCCATTTATATCTGCCTCATTGTTCACATCATCTATAAGTGCGGGGTTTTAACTTTCCACTTGTTTGCTAAGGATACTAAGCTTCACCTCTCCAGCACCACTCCATTGAGGACTAGCTGTGTCGTGACAGGCTGCTTATGAAGTTGTGGATGACACAGAATGACGTGAAGCTTGGCATTTGTCTAGGCCATTTTGTTTTGATGTCTGTCGCAAAGTAGTCTGACTGCGTCTTCTTCCTGAAATGACTAAGTTCAAGTGAATGGTGCACAAACTGGGTTTAATGTTTAGAACCAAACATGGAGCTAAACACAACAAAGTTGCCTATCATGCTATCAAAACATCACCCAACCAAAACATCACCCATCTGTGCCCAAACTTACCCACAATCCCTCCCCACCCACTACCACTGAAATCTTCATTCACATTTGTCACTTCTGGACAAGATTTTGAACACTCTTTGCTGGCGTTACAACACCACTTACTACCTCCAACTCATTCAGACATTTGCTACCACTATCGAGTACCCATGATGTGGAGATGTCGGCGTTGGACTGGGGTGGGCACAGTAAGAAGTCTCACAACATCAAGTTAAAGTCCAACAGATTTATTTGGAATCACGAGCTTTCGGAATGCTGCTCCTTCATCAGGTGAGTCTCTCTCTATCTTCGTTTCCAGGTTGCGGCGTCTGCTGTAGAGCTGGTATACAAGATGGTTGAGGAGAGAGAGGTGTGACGACAGAGCCT
Organism: Mustelus asterias; assembly: GCF_964213995.1. Classification (NCBI taxonomy): domain Eukaryota; kingdom Metazoa; phylum Chordata; class Chondrichthyes; order Carcharhiniformes; family Triakidae; genus Mustelus; species Mustelus asterias. The sequence goes on along the minus strand of NC_135815.1, from coordinate 85,368,970 downwards.
CTCAACGTAGTCGGTGTTGCAGGTCGACTTGAGTGGGTTTGTGATCTGTAGTCCTTTTGGGATCTTGTCTGCTTTCTTGCATCTTTGTTGAAACTTGCTGTCTGTGTCGATATGCGTGATCTTCTTGGTGATCCTCTCCACTTTGAGCCAACAGTTTGCGGTGTTGGTGGTAGCCATGATGTGAAGATGCCAGTGTTGGACTGGGGTGGGCATAGTAAGAAGTCTCAACCCCCAGGTTAAAATCCAACAGGCTATGTCCAACAAGTTCAACAGTCCTTGATGAAGGAGCAGCGCTCCAAAAGCTTGTGATTCCAAATAAACCTGTTGGACTTTAACCTGGTTTTTGTGAGATTCCTTACTATTGAGTACATTATTATTTCATACACTTTCTACCATCCACCAGGGGGAGAAGGGGACCTGGTTACTATGGCAGGCAGTGGAGGATCCATCCATGTAATTTTTTTTCCTTTGCAAAAGGACTGTCATTTCTAAGAACTCCTTTAATTACCAGTGCTCTTCCTTAATTAAACTATGCTCTTCCATCGGTACACAAATCCTTTAAATTAATTCTAGAGATTTTTACTCAATAGGTTTTGGACGTCTGCTACTCATGAAAAGGATATTGCAGCATTCTGATGTGTAAAATTTGACCCCTTGACAACTAATCTTAACAGAGCACATCATGAGGAAAGTGGACAGAACACCTCAAACTGCAAAGACAAGACATCATTTTTCATACAATCATTTATAAAAGAGATCAAAACAATAGAACTACTGTTAGTTATGCTGGACACCTTCTTCCTTCTCTCCACTGAACCAAGTTCTCCACAAGTGAATGATTGCTGTTGAAAGATAATACTTTTATTTTGGCTAGATTTTAATTTTTAAACTTCAAATCCCTACATCACAAGACCCACTGCTCGATTTAAAACACCAGCAGCATTTGGACATGTATAAGGCATCACTTGCAAATGATAACTGCATTGCCATTCTTACAATCATATTAATAGTATTGAAGTGTTCAAAGTTGAGTTGAATTGCACAGTTTATTTTGGTTGAGCAGATGGACACAGTATTCTGCAGCTGAGTGTATGCAATGACAAGAGGAGAAGAGGTTGTTACTAAGGAGATTATTGCGGGGTTTAATATTTTCTAGAGTCTTGATGAGGTGTGGTCTATACGCAAGGGTGACCAAAAGTGTTGCCTAAATAAACAGGTGAGTGTTGTGCCACCCTGGGTGTTGTTTAGTTCCCTCTTAGTGCTGGATTGTGAAGGTGGAATGTGCTTTTTTTTCTCGTGGTGCTTGGTTGTAGATTCCATGACTTGCAGTAGTCAGCCAGCTTTGTAATATCATTGCTTTATACATCTTCCCGTTCCAGGAAAGTCTCTGAGCCTGTACGTCACAGCAGAATTTGTCTGCATTGATAAACTTCCTGGACTGGGTTGAGGGGAGAGTCTATGGTGCAAAATTAAAACAGGGTTGGGCCAAGACAGGCCCCTGGGAAGCCTATTTGTCTGTTTCTTCCAGACGCTACTCTTGTTACCAATGTACACAATGAATCATTTGTCCTAGAGTAAGCAGTTCAATGGCGTCCGTAACCCAGCGGGCGAGAACTCTTGATATTTTGGTGAATGGGCCAATGTGCTGCAGTGATGTCAAAGAAAACTGCTCCATTTTGAGATTCCGTTGAAAGCAAGCACTGAAATCCACGAAATCGCTCCCTCTGTGAGCTAACACTACACTGATGAAAATGCATGTTGCCGGTAGCTGACTTATTTTTATTCATGGAATGAGAGTATTGCTGGCAAGGCCAGCATTTATTGTCCTTCCTTAATTGCCCTTCAGAAGGTGGTAATGAGCCAACTTCTTGAACCACTGTGGTCCATCTGGCTTAGGTAGGGAATTCCAGGATTTTGACCCAGTGCCAGTGAAGGAGCGAGAGAGAATAGGAGGGGAACATGCACAATGGTGGTGTTCCCATACATTGGCTAGAAACAGAGGCTGTGGGTTTAGAAGATGCTGTCAAAGAAGCCTTAGCGAGTTGCTGCAGTAATCTTGTCAGATGGTGCACAGTGCTCCCAATGTGCACTGGTGGTGGAGAGAGTGAATGTTCAACCAAGTGGATTGCGTCAGGATTTAATCTTTTGGAGCTGTGCTCATCCAGACAAGTGGAAGAGTAATCCATTACACTTCTGACTTTTCTTGATGGTGGAATACAAAGTTGCAGATGGAGGAGAGGCTTTGTGGAGTCAGGAGGCGAGTTGCTTGCTGGAGAATTCACAGCCTGCTAACCTGCTCTCGTAACCACATTATTTATATGGCTGTTCTTGTTGAGCTTTTGGCCACCGGTAACTTCCAGATTGTTGATAGTTCTATTTCAACCCAATGAATATCTCACTCATCCTATCTGGAGATGTACAATGAATTAAACATCTTAACAACTCCATTTGACCTGGTTTTACATCAGGCTGATAATGTGTTTTATACCTGTAACTTATGGCATAGTAAAGAGATGCCAAGGAGAAATAAGGGGAAAATACATTTAATGTTCATTAATCTATCTTTTTGCAGACATATTTATCAAATATTTCATACTAAACACAAGAATTTCTCCACAAACTTTGACACTGAGTATTTTCAAGGACATGAAGGAGCTGTGGCTCTGAGTACATGCAACTTTTGAAGGCCTTGATGACATCAATAATTGATCATTGTTGGGAGACAAAATGGGAACTCTTCCATGCTTCAGCACTGACATCTCAAAGTACAGAATATTCACAGAAACATATTGAAAGAGCAGGCGCAACACATACCCGGATTTACAGGTTCTATACTCCACTTTTAGGATGGGCTTGCAGGGCTCTGGTTTCTTCCCATCTTTTGGCAGCTTTCCTGAAAGCATAGGTTTGATTAACTGTAGTGTCGATTAGCTCAGATGTTCCCCAAATGCAATGGGCACAATGAAAATGTTCTGCTCTTAGGCAAGAACATGCAGAGCTCATGTTGTAACTAAGCAAAGCTAATGCACTGTAGCATTTGGTCATCATTCCTCATCAAGGAGGAACTGCTTCCATCTGGGGAGCTATTCATTTTATTTAGGAACAACACTTCAAAGAATATTAAGCAGAGTTTAACAAATTGGGAATTGGAACAAATCTCTTTGTCTGACCTTTTAGCTGGGCAGGATCCACTGGGAGGAGTTTGAACTCATTCCATTCATGCAGTGCCCCAACTTTGCTAGGAACTCAGCTCCTTTTGAGGCAATCTGCATATTATGCATGCTCTAACGAAGCATTGCTTTCTGGATGTGACAGCTCAGAATATGCGGTGACCAAGCAATTGCTATTTTCCATCAAGTTGTGACTCAAAGTTTGCTCTGCAACATAGGCTATATTTAGGCTTTGGAAGAACAGGAAGGACACCCTAGGCTAGATTATAGTTCACACAAACAGAAATGTATATGCAATTCAAAAATAGAAGCACAGAAAGCTGTAAACTATTAAAAGACTCGGTGTGAAAGAGAAACGAACAGTTAATAAACATTGTACCAGTTGCAAACATCAACCAGCAGGTGTAGATAGGCAATAAGCACAGATACCCAATCTAAAAGAGCTTAGGGGCAAGGGCTTTTGTTTGAATTATAGTTTGCAGCAACATTTCTTTGAAGATGTTTCAAACAGAAAGGACAAATGAGTAACTACGGAAAGAGGAAGATTGATTACAGATCAAAAAGGCATGGAAGCGGAAGACATGGCATGGTTCTTAATGAGGACTTTGCATCTGTCTTCACAAAAGAGGGGGACGATCCAGATATTGCAGTTAAGGATGAGGAGTGCCAAATATTGGATATGTATCATGAAAGGGGAAATATTAAGGAACATGGCATCTGAGTGGATAAGTTGAGAGGCCTGGATGAAATGTATCTTAGGCTGCTCAGCAAGGGAGAAAATAATGGAGACACTGACCATAATTTCTCTATCTATTTGGCTACAAGCATGATGCTGGAGGACTGCTGACATATTTTGTTTAGAGAGGAAGCAATGGGTTGACCAAACAATTACAGGTCAGGGGTTTGTGACTGGAAGGCTGGTTCTAAAGGGAGTTCTGCAGGGCTCCACACTGGGTCCCTTGCATTTTTGATATCGACGATTTACACAAAGATGGGGGGAAAAAGACAATTTATAAGAAGAAACACTGTAGCTTGCAGCAAGATTTCAATTAACGAGTCAAGTGGGCAAAAAATTGGCAAAGAAATCATGCATTTTAGGAGGACAAACAAGGCAAGGAACTACTGGATCTTGGATTTCATAGATAGTGTTTTCGAGTACAAAAACATTGACGTTATAGTGGACTTTATAAAAATGCTAGTTAACCTCAACTGGCGCATTGCATCCAAATATGGGCACCAGACTTTAGGAAGGATATGAAGGCAATGGAAAAGTGGCAGAAAGGATTGATGAGAAAGACAAACTTCAGTTACGCGGATAGGTTGGAGAAGCTGGGGCTGTTCTGAGAGGAGATAAAGAGGAGATTTAAATAAGGCATTCCAGAATCATGAGGGGTCTGGACAGAGTAGATAGAGATAAACTGTTCCCATTGGCGGAAAGGCCAAGAACTAGAGAGCACCTGTCTAAAATGAACCAGCGCCAATGTGAAGAAAAAACTTTTATGTAGTGAATGGTTAGGATTTGGAACGCATTGCCCGAGTTTTTAGTGGAAGCAAATTCAATCATGGCATTCAAAAGAGAACTGGATAATTACCAGATGAGAAAACTATTGCAGGGCTATGGGAAAAGGCAATCGAGTGGAACCAGCAGGTACAGACATGATGGGTCTCCTGTGTGGTAACAGTTCTATGATCCTTTAATACACAATACACTTCAATATCCTAGCATATAGAAGGCCAGAGGGACCTTACTACATGCCCATATATCTCAAAAGGCAGCAGGACAGAAGCATAAGGTGGTTAAGGTAAAACAGGATACTATCCTGTATTAGCCAAGGCAAAAATAACAATAACAGGGAGGTTATATGAGATTTGTATAAAACATTAGTTTAGACTACAGCACATCATTCTGCTCACCATATTACAAGCAGGATGTGATCACACTAGAAAGGGTACAAAGGGTCTTGCCAGGATTGGAAAATTTTAGATATGAAGAGATCGCATTGGTTGGGGTTGATTTCTTTGGTACAAAGCAAATGAGGGGAGATTTAATTTGAGGTGTATAAAATTATGAATAGGAAGAACCTATTACCCTCAGCAGGGAGGTCAATAACCAGGGAGCATAATCGGCAGAATGATTACAGGCAAATTGAGCAGAAATGTTTTCATCCAGAGCATGGTACAAGTCTGGAACCTGTTGTCTGAAACAGTGACAGATGCAGAAATCTTCATCGCATTCAAAAAAGTACTTGGACATACACTTGAAGTGTCATAACCTTCAGGCCGATGGACTTAAACTACAAAGTGGAATTAGGCTAGATAGCTCTTTTTCTGCCAGCACAGAAACAATGGGCCAAATGGCCTTCTTCTCCTCTCTATGTTACTATGTAAGTCATACACATAGGCCGTTAAAGCCATACTAACAGGTTCGCACTTACCATGTGGTGTAATAATGTGCGCAGGTTTGATGGGAGATTTTACATTCCAGATAGTAAGGCTGCCATCTGAATGGCTACAAACAAACTGTTTTCCTTCATGATGCCAAGCCACAGAATGAATAGCCTGTTGAATAGAAATGTTGAGTCAGTAAACAGAGTGTTGCAATAGCATTAGTAAGAAAGAATACTGATAATGACCATAATTATTTGCAACAATTTAACATTTGCTTGGCTCAAAATGGAATACTGAAAAACAACAATATAAAAGTTAGAGACTTGATTGCTGGCAGTCTAATAGATTAGCATACAGACAGCTGCAAACAGAAACAAGCCACATTTCTCAGTATATGACCTTGTTCCGTCCCATCTCTATGAGATCGTGCAACTTAAGCAACCCTCACTTCCCTTTGCCCTGCTGATGCCAAAACATTGAATGCATTCAAGAGGCGGCTAGATATAGCACTTGGGTGAATGGGGTCGAAGGTTATGGCGAAAAAGCAGGATTAGGCTGCTGAGTTGGACGATCAGTCAAGATCGTAGTGAATGGCGGAGCAGGCTTGTAGGGCCAAATGGCCTCCTCCTGCTCCTATTTTCTATGTCTATGTTAGCAGCCATGCCTTCAGTTGCCTAAGCTCACCTGCCACTCTCCTCCTGGAAAACCCTCCTTAAAATCTACTTTTTTGACCAGTGCTAATATCTCTCTCTTTGGCTTGGTGTCAATTTTTCTTACTGCACTCCTGTGAAGAACCTTGGGACGTTTTAGTATGTGAATAGTGCTACATAAAGGCAAGTTATCGTGTTGAAACGCGTCATCAGTGCTGGAGGTACAAAATGGGTTGGAATAGAGTCTTACTCAAAAACATTCACAGGAGCATAAACAGTAAGAACCCTGCAAGTCCCCAGTTTGTTAATGTTTTGAAAGGCATGAACTTAAATATGCCGGGGTAATGTTTATAACTGAGCAGTTCCTTTCGATTGTACTCTCCTTCATTCGAACAATGGGTAGTCTAAACAAAAATGATTGAGCTTAACGTTCAATAGCAGACATGAAGTCCATAACAGAGCAAGCAGACATTAGAAAAATTAACTGGCGTTGAGGCACGTTAGTGCACACCAGCATGTTGAATTGTAAATGATTGAAAATATGACCAAAAGCACTGTAGCACAATTTTATTTGTGTCAAAATTGATTGTTGTAACATTACTGGATCAGAAACCTGTGGCATGAGTTGAGATTTACTATTTTACGATGGCAGAGCATTATAACACCACGAGAGCATTGTCAGTGGTAAAAATGCACGTTCCTGCTTCTATGCCATTCTCGATGAGAGTTATATCTTTGCCTCTCGGGAGGCGGGAGAGGGGAAGGTTTAGAGGAACAGGCAGCAGGAGAATTGAGAGAAGCCTGTGTGCTAGATGAGGGAGGGGCCAGATCTCATTTTCTGCAGCAATATCCCTGCAAAGTATATAGAACGCAGACCTGGGTGGGTATTGGGTTCAGGCTGAGCCAAACCCTTGTGGACTCGATGGGGGCAAGTTGAAGGAGATGGAAGAGGACTAAATGCCCCAAGAGTAGTCATACTGAGAAACATTAAATGAACATGAACAGGCCACAATCATGTTAATAAAAATATTGAAATGCTGTTATTTTGGTGTACAAAATGCTGATTACCTCTTCACCATAGAGATTTCATATTGTAAAGCATTTGTCTGGCAAAACTGTTCATTCTGGGAACATCCTGGAATGCAAGATAGCCCCAGTTTCCTTACTCAACTGAAAATCCTTCTCCATTGTCTCCCCCATCTGTACCTCCAACAACTGCAAACAGCTTATGGCTTTCTTTAACTCAAGGATCGAGACCATCTGATCAGCTGCTCTGCCACTACCCTCCCATAGCTCACCAGGTCAAACTTACTGTAAATTCACCCTGCCTAGTCCAGAAATATGGTTCTCTTGCTCATCTCCCATCTTTCCTCATGCCCTCTCCGAGCTCATCTTGCCCATGATGGCACAGTGCCACTGGTTAGCACTGCTGCTTCACAGTGCCACGGATCTGGGTTCAATTCAGGCCTTGGGTGACTGTCTGAGTGGAGTTTGCAAGTTCTCCCCATGTCTGCGTGGGTTTCCTCCGGATGCCCCAGTTTCCTCGCACACTCCAAAGGTATGCAGGATAGGTTGATTAGCAATGGTAAATGCACATGGTTATGGGGATAATGTGGGCCTGGGTAAGATGCTCTTTCAGACAGTGGGTACAGACGTAATGGCCCAAATGGTCTCCTCCTGCACTGTAGGGATTCTATGGTTCTGAGACAACCTTCTGTTCCTTTGACCCTATTCCTACAAAACTGTTGATCACCAACATTCCCTTCTTGGACTCCATGTTAAATGATTTTAATGGCTTTCTCTCTAGGTACTGTCCTTTTCTTCAAATCTGCTAGCATCAATCCTATCCTCAAAATAACATTTAATGCCACTATCCTTGCAAACTAGCACCCCATCTCCAACCTCCCTTTCTTCTCTAAAGTCCCTGAAATGTGTTGTCACTTAGCTGGTTCCATTATGTCTTTAATCATAGCTAGAGAATAACTTGCAATGATGTCTCTTCCCCCTTCCACAGTTACCTCTCTTGTCCCCCAGAGGATGTATTCTCGTTTCCCCTCCCAATTCTACCTCACCACCTCTCTCAATGACCCAAAGGTAGGGGAGTCTAAAACTAGAGGGCGTAGATTTAAGGTGAGAGGGGAGAGATACAAAAGGGTCCAGAGGGGCAATTTTTTCCACACACAGGGTGGTGAGTGTCTGGAACAAGCTGCCAGAGGTAGTAGTAGAGGCGGGTACAATTTTGTCTTTTAAAAAGTGTTTAGACAGTTACATGGGTAAAATGGGAATAGGGGGCTATGGGACAAACGTGGGCAATTGGGACTAGCTTAGGGGTTTAAAAAAAGGGGCGGTATGGACAAGTTGGGCCGAAGTGCCCGTTTCCATGCTGCAAACCTCTATGACTCTCTGACCAGATTGTGGGATTTTTCTCATTTTTTACTAATGTGTTAACTCAGGAGACAAAAGCAGAGTGTAGGCCGACAGCTGTACTGCTGGCTCTTCCCGCCCTATTTCTTGACACAGTCAAAAGGAGGCAAGTTCCACACGACACGCTGGCAACATTGGCTTTCAAAAAATTGTGGTGTCCTTAAATACAAATAGAAAAAAAATACGGATTCCATGGAGGGGCCTGTACCTCCCTGGCAGGCTCTGTTCGCCAGTTCCCAATTTTTAAGAACCTGTTGTAAACACCGCTGGCGTGATGTCACACTACCAATTGTCCAGCATTGGGGGGGCGGGGGGGGGGGGGGGTAATCTCACAGTGGGGAAGGCCCATTAATCATTTGTAAACATATGGCTGGGATCCTGATATATCACTGGTGGGGGCGAGAGAACACACAATCGAGTAAGGGAATCCCACCGGTGTAAAAGCAATTTTGGGACCCCTGCTCCATTCTTCGCCCCTTCCGCCAATCCCAGTGTAAACAGGGGTGGAAAAATTCCCCCATCTGTTTAATATCCGGTATTGGATTAGCAGCAATTTCCTCCAATCATACGTTCAGAAAGCCAAAAGTCATTGCCTGGTTCCCACAAAACTCTGTTGCTTAGCCCCTTAGGGGGGGGTTGTGTGTGTGTGTGTGTTGGCAGCAAAGTGGAGTTGAAGCAGATGACCGCACTGATTGTCAGAGCAGACCCGAGTAGCTCTATGGTCTACTCCTGTTATTTCCTTTGGTCTCGATATGATTCCAAGACTAGCTTCCGACTACACATCATTAAGATCATCTATTTCTACCACTATGACATCCCCTTGCCTCAGCTGGTGCTTAAACCTTTATCCATCCTTTACCACTTCTGACAATTCCAATGCACTCTTGGCTCGTGTCTAACATTCTAATTTCTGTGACACTGTTCAGAATTCAGCTGCCTAGTTTTCACCAATTCCTGCTCACCCAATAATTCTGTGCTCGCTGATCTATATGGGCTATCTGTTTTGTTCCTAGTTTTACAATCTCTCCATGTCTTCAGCCTTCCATAATCTCCTGCAACCCCACAGCTCTGCTAGATACCTGCCCTCCTAATTCGTGCCATCTCCAGCACCTCCAATTTAAACTGCTCTAACATTGGCTGTGACTTCACCTGCCAAGACACTACATTCTATAATTTTGTTTCTCAACCACTCAGCCTGTGCTTCCTCCTTAAAACGTTGACCAAGCTTTTTGGTTATCTGCCTTAATATTTCATGCGCTTGGTGTCAAACTTTGTTCCATGATGTTCCTAAGAAGCAGCTTAAGATGCTTTGTATGCAGGTTCTTCTTGTTAAGTGCTAAAGAGGGAATGCGAGTTATCAGCTAAACATTTTAAAGTTACAGTTAATTTATTAGTCACAAGTAAGGCTTACATTAACACTGCAATGAAGTTACTGTGAAATTCCCCTAGTCGCCACACTATTGGCGACTGTTTGGGTAAACGCACCTAACTAGCACGTCTTTCAGGCTGTGGGAGGAAACCGGAGTACCCGGAGGAAACCCATGCAGACACGGGGAGAACGTGTATACTCCACACAGACAGTGACCCAAGCCAGGAATCGAACCCGGGTCCCTGGCGCTGTGAGGCAGCAGTGCTAACCACTGTGCCACCACGCCGTCCCTGGTATTTGCCTCGATATGTAATAATTCATATCGCATGATGACAATTCAGAACCAAGGAAAAGAAAAGCGTCTGTGTAACCTAGTGACCAGAACATTGATCACAGACAGACTCAAACAAAATGTTTTTAAACAGAGGAATTGTGCAGATATCTTATGATGGGGAAACATGTGAATGGAAAACCTTATGCACCATTCACATGCAAGACAGGCAACAACAAAAATGAGAGATTTTGGAACAATTAATATTTGTAAAGACCATCAGGGAAGTTAACAGGTGACAGGTTGATTTTATTATATAGGTGTAAGCAGTGCACACTCAAGCCCACTTCCCATCACTGTCCCTCTAAAAATGCAGAGACAACCATCTGCATGACTATCAGGACTTTCATAACCACCCAGGCCTGGACTAAAGTCATTTCAATAACATTTTTAACAATACAGACTTGCCTCTACAGAAAGGGGTTATAAAAAGTTGAATAGGACAGGCATGGATTACCCCGACTTCTATAGTCCTTTATGTTTTAAAGAACACATACCTTGTCAACTTTGCCAATCTCTCTTCAATCTTCCCTCAAATTTTAGACAATATTTAAGTGAAGCCGAGTTAGGGATTACTCTATAAACACTAGCTGTTACAGGCAAGAATTTCCCATCTTCAGTAGGTTTGGTGCTGAGGTCCAAAATTCCTCCTGGACCTCATGGTCCAAGAATTGGTAGCACAAGAAGATGTTGTTTCACTTGTCCAAGAGGAAAACACTTGTGACTGCTGCCACAATCACTGAAAATAATCCATAATAAAGTGTTTTCATATAGGAAGGAAGAAGTATATTTTGCAGACTTACTCATGTGGGGGAAGAAATGTAAATCGTTTCCAAGTATCAATCAAGGTTGCAATGAAAATTACAAATGCTACTCACCAAGAATTCAGTTCACATCAATGTATTTTTATTCCGTCAAAGCATGTGCTTACCTCATCGTAGCTGTATCTGTACTCCCCCTTCTTTGATTTAAGGTCCCACAATACCAGAGTTCCAGATTCAAAACCAATTAAAAGCTGCAGAGATTAAAAAAGATACAAGATGGGTCAACCATATCTCTAAAATCCATCTCCAGTTCCTCTTTGAGCAAATTCATCACCACATGGATTAGCATTGATCGAGGATCTCAGCCACAGGGGTGTTATATTTATTTGCCACTCGTGTCCTCAGGCTAGGGTAGGTTTTGCACACCTGAGGCTACCACTAGAATATTTTGCTGCTATACCAAATTGCAAAAGTGCAGGTGAGACTGGGCCAGTAAACTGTCAGTGCTTACTGGGCAGGCTTACAATTGAAAGACGTCCTGGCTGAAGCATTAGGACTGCTAGCATCTACAGGATGAAGCGCCAGTTGGCAGCTTTTGAAGGGACCAAACAATGAATACAATATTGAAAGCAGGTCTGTTACTGTGTCATCACCTCCTCCCATTCACTTCCTATCCTCCATCCATGAAGGTGCCTTTCTTGCTTTCTCTTCATCATATATGATTAATAGCAAAGGAAGTGAATATGTAAAGCACCCTGGTTTGCAAACACCTCAACTCCCATTTTATTTCAACTCCAACCAAGTGAGCTAAACAAACACTGACACCAATGTTGTGATGCTATACTTGCAAAATCTGCCCTGCTCAGCAGGCTATGCACTGAAGGAACATTCAGGATTACATACAAATGCAATTTGGAAATGAAGGTAGTTAAAATTACATCGCATGAAGAATACAAAACAAAATTGCCTGGCAAGAATGGATAAGCATGTATAGGATATCGTTAATAGCAGAGTTGGATACCAATGAAAATAATTTCAGTGATTAGCCAAGAAATACATGCATGGTCAATAGCTGATGACAAATCTAGCTGGTGTAAACTTCATATGCTCAAGTGGAACTGTGAATCAAAATTAATCGGCATAAAAATGCTTTTAGTGCATCATTAAAGGACTGACTAAAGAGTCGAGCTATTAATCTGAAGATTAATTCAGCTCATAATTCAGTGGAAATTTTGGGGATTGTGCCACAACCTAATTAAATAATACAACATGAACAGAAGCAGCAATAAAGGGGAGAGGCAACAGTTAATAACTTGAGGGAAAAAAAGGCAATTTTTAATTTGAGGACAGTTAACTAGTAAATCTGCTATAGAATATCTCAGTTAAAGAGGAATGAACCATTATGTTCGAGGTGCAGGATTCTAACAAATTCAAATGATACAAAGGATGCCTAAAGTAGATCATTTACTTTTAAGTGAGCAAATGGAATGTAGAAGGAGACATAAGTGAGATTAATGATTCTGCAGTAAAGAGATCTCCAGAAAGAGCTCAAGAGAATGTTAGGGGTGTAAAGATGAATAGTTGAAAAAACCAAAACGTCATAACATAGATTCCAGTAGAGCAGCAAACAGTATCGGTGTACATATCAAAAAAGTGAGTAAACCCAATCAGACCTAGCCTTTCACATTCTGTGAAAGATCAAAGCCCTGAAATATTAACATTGTTTCTCTTCTCCACAGATGCTGCAAGGCCTACTGAGTATTTCCAGTAATATATGTTTTTAACCACACCTTGTGGTTTGCCACAAGGTTAACCACACCTTGAAGTTCAGTCACTCATGAACATTTATGTACATTCTCATGGCAATTAACTTTAAACACAGCAATGGCACACACACACACCCAAAAAACCCACAAAGTTATCAAACAACACTTCTAAAGTAAGTCCCATTCCAAGAAAATGTAAGTTCCCTAATCAGAGAAATCAGGAATTCTAAGAAAAATGGGCAAATTGAGGAGTGGGGGTAAATGTTTTTTTTAATTGATGGGATGTGGGCATCGCTGGCCAGGCCAGCATTTATTGCCAATCCCTAATTGCACTAGATCTGAGTGGCTTGTTTGGCCATTTCAGTGGGCAGTTAAGAGTCAAACTCATTGCTGTGGATGTAGGCCAGACTAGGTCAGGACAACAGATTTCCTTCCCTAAAGGACATTAGTGAACCACAAGGGTTTTTACGACGATCGACAATGATTGGGTCGTTAGACTTTTAATTCCAGATTTTTATTGAATTCAAATTTCATCTGCTGTGGTAGGATTCGAATCTGGGTCTCTGCAGTGCTCTGGACCTCTGGATTACTAGCCCAGCGACAATACCACTATGCCACCGTCTCCCCATGAGTCAAGGTGCACAGCCAGAATCTGAGTGAATTTTAGACCTGTTTGAGGAACTGAATGACCAACTCCTGTAACTACGTCCCTGTGGACATTTGAAAACTCTCAGAAATATAACATCCATTCAAACATCATGGAGCACTGTAAGGTCATTGTGGCAGAGCTAATGGACAAGTTGAAAAAAATTGATGAAAATTAGGTCGCAGGTATCCTTGGGTGCTGAGTAAGATTTTAAGGGTATTAGCTGTCTTTATGAAAAAAATGCTGAGGTAATTCAGATTGGAAGCAGGCTCACACCACAAGAAGGTGAACATAGTTTTGGAAATTGCCCTGACGTTGAATGGACAAAATCTCCGTTTTCATCTGTGGGTGGCATGGTGGCACAGTGGTTAGCATTGCTGCCTCTCAGCGCCAGGGACCCGGGTTCGATTCCCAGCTCGGGTCACTGTCTGTGTGGAGTTTGCACGTTCTCCCCATGTCCGAATGGGTTTCCTCCAGGAGCTCCGGTTTATTCCCATAGACCAATGATGTGCGGGTTAGGTGGAATGGCTATGCTAAATTGCCCCTTAGTGTCAGAGGGGTAAATGCATGGAGTTATGGGGATAGGGCCTGGGTGGGATTGTGGTCTGTGCAGGCTCAATGGGCTGAATGGTCTCCTTCTGCACTGTTGGATTCTATGATCTCTTATGGACCCCAAGTGAAAACTGTTTGGAGCTGTGGAAAGTGAGTATTCACGAACCTGGCTTGTGTAGAAAATAGCAATCATTACATATTCCATTAGTAACTGAAACCACAAATGGTTTGGAAAATCAGGAATCAGGAGGAAAGAAAGGCAAAACAGGTGGCTCTAAGAAATATCGTCTGGGTATTCCAGCACCAGGCCAGGTTCGACTGTGGGATATGGGTGGGGGATGGGGGATGGGGAATGTTGGGTGGCAGGAAACAACTCCCTACAAGATGTTTGGTCTGATCTAATATTTTATGGAACCTCAGATGTAACCCTGCTTTTATAGGATCTAGTCCATCCTGGAGCACCAGATCAGTTTTGCTGCAGATAAAATAAGCAGGCATGCATTTATAATGTGTCTTTCATCACCTAAAGTCCCAAAGTCTTTCATAGCTAATTATGGACTTCTGAAGTGTAGTTACTGTTGTGGTGCAAGAAACAAAGCATCCAACATGCAAATAATAGCAATGTGATGAATAGCTAGTAACCCAGTGATCCAGGGGAACGCTCTGGGAACCTCAGTCTGAACACCACTATGGCAGATGGTAGGATTTGAACTCAATAAAAATCTGGAATTAAAAGTCTAATGGTAACCATGAAACCATTGTCAATTGTCGTAAAAACCCATCTGGTTCACTCATGTCCCTTTCGGGAAGGAAGTCTGCCATCCTTACCTGGTCTGGCTTACATGCTACACCAGGCCCAAAGCAACATGGTTGACTCTTAACTGCCCTCAGAATGACTGAGTGAGACATGCAATTCAAGGGGCACTTAGAGATGGGCAACAAGTTCCAGCTCAGTCGGTGATGCCCACATCCCATGAAAGAATATTTTTAAAATCTGCCTTTTTTTGTGAAGAGTCATAAGGAATTGAAACCTCAGCCCGAGTTTCTCTCTCCATAGATGCTGCCAGGCCTGCTGGGTTTTCTAGCATTTTCTGTTCGTATTTCAGATTTCCAGCATCTGCAGTATTATGCTTTTACGTTTTTGTGGGGTTGGCTGATTGATAAATGTTGATCAGGATACCAGGGGGAACTTATTTTCTCTTTAAACAGTGCCGTGGCATTTTTTAATGTCCACTTGAGAGGATAGATGGGGCCTCAGTTTCAGCATCTCATCCAAAGATAATAGTGGTTTGCACTTCCTGCAAGGTCTACAGGGTTGGCTTGCGAAAGCGCATAATGACAGAAAGTCATTAGAAGCAAAAAACATCCTCTTGCACATCATGTCCTCCACACTACTAACTTAGGTAGCACCTCAGAATGAGAAGGTTTTGCGTGACACAAGCACTCCAGCCACTAAGACAGGCTTGTTAAGCAAAGCACCTGTCATCCCATAGCCAACTAAGTCAAGTCAGTCATGTTTGCTAAAGGCATGTGGATTACTTCATTTAGCCACTTTACAACACGGCTGACAGCAGCTCAAAATACTTTCCGTAAGCCACCTGTCAAGCTACTGTTTGGTCACAGATGTACCACAATGAGGGGAACAAATATTCATGAAATTAATGGAGGAATTCTTTAGGATCCACATGGCACATTAGATTCCTACGTCATTCCCCAATGGAACTTTCCCATTTCCAATTTATGACTGGGAGGATCAAAGAAAGAAATCCATTTCATGACCTATGTGAAAGTTAATACAACCTTAGGCAGGAAGCCAGACTGTTAAATACATGATTAGTTCATTGGATTAGAAAGTAATTGATAAGTATGTGCCCTAAGTGAATAACAGTGCTTTTTAAAAAAAAAAGAAAATAACAATACAAGAACAAGAGATTATTTTTAAAGTATATTGCTGGAGCATGAATAATTTATCCAATAGCCACATTTGTGGCAAAGTCCAATTCTTATGAAAAATTGAACATTGGGAGTCAAACACAACAATGGGGAGATCGTGGGACTGCTTCAGCAAAGAGCCTCCACAAACCTAATGGACCAAATAGACTTCCTGAATGCTGCAAGTGACTACATTTGAATGCGAGGTGAGCTCCATTTGATAATGTTGGGGAATGGAGTTGGACTCCATTATACTGAGAGCGTGGGTGATCTAATCAAACCATGCAGCACGATTACAAAATACTCAGCATGGGCTAGACTCGAGTGAATTACTGGCATAATTTTTAGTAGACCGTCAAATGTCATACGTTCCTAGTATATTGTTGGTAATTTGATTTTATAGCGAGGTGTATATGTATCCTGCTAGTCAGAAGTCAGCAATTTAGCTCCTGTGGCTACAGCAGTTGATTTATATGGACAAGGTGGCAGAGATTTTGCTGATCTCAGCTAAGCCAGCATTCAATGAGCTTGCATTGGCGTCAATGGTTAGAGAGGGGGCAGAAAAGGAAATGTGTCAACTTGTCTTGCTGTTCGTCACAGAAACCTCAGAATTGACCTCAGGAAATATCTAGCTTGGATAAAACTGGGTGCATTTGTGTTTTACAAGGTTGTAAAATTTTACTTCATGATGTTCACTGCATGAAAATTGAAGTCCATTGCAACTATTTTTTATATATATATACATTTTGTAAACATAAGTAAAAAGCACAGCTTTTCAGCAGTCCTTCATAGGTAGCCTTTCCCTCAAGTTTGAATCATTTTCTGAAATTAAAAACTTAAATTGCTTCAGTTCAAACTTGAAAGCACAATGTTCTGAAGTTCATTCTCTAACTTGCAGTCAAATCAGTCAAAGCATACAAAGTTTGTCCTGAAACAAAAGAATTGTTTTGGAATTCAATTGTGAAAATGAAAATATGTGCAACAGTTCAAATGGTTTGAATCATCTTACTTCTCTCTCTGACAGACAGCCTCTCTAGCTTAAAAACAAAAACCCTTAATATTAACTCCATCCAAATACACGTTTGAAATCTATCTACTAGAGAATGCAGATCTGAAATACTTGGCTTTCTGAAAGAAACAAAAGGATACATTGGCCTCAATGCTAATCAGAATGTGTTACAGAGAAGCCTAGTCAGGACAAAGTCAGGAACATGGCATGCCTGTTGATTTTAACACCAGGTCCACATTCAACTAATGCTTCACTGACTCCTGTCCAACACTTGGCCAGATCGACCGACTGCACAGGCATAAGTAGAAATTTAGCAGCAGGACAATAATAGGAACAGTCCCTATAGGTCACTGGAAGCGGGGTGGGGCAGGAGACCCAAGGATTCCTTGAGGGGCCTGGGAGAAAGTACTTCTGCGCTGCCCAAAAAAAAAGCAGTATTTTAATATTTACCTTATCCAGTCATCACCTCCTCCCATCCTAAGTGTGCTGCCGGACAGGCAAACACGCAGGACTCTCCCTGATGTTCAGCTAATTCTGTCATCGCAGTGATGTTAGTATCTGAATGCTAATTAGGCCCTGACAGGAACCTTACCCATGGCCTGATTTGGGGCAGTAAAAATTCAAAAGGCTGGGAAGGCAGTGGGTTGAATCCAGGAGGGAGTGTTTTGAATTTTAACTCCCCCTGCACCATTCCCACTGGGTGGGGGAAGGTTAAAAATCATAGCCACAGATTCTGAGGCTGAAGATAACTGTGTTGTTAGGTTGGCAAATTCTTGGTATACTTTGGGAAACTTTACACGTATATATTCTGGTCTCAATAACTCAAAAGGTGTGTGTGCACAGTAATGATTTCCAGCCACACTCACCTCTCAAAATTTATTCCAATCGTGTCAAATTTATTCTATCACACCTGACTGGATCATTCTTCTCACATTTGACAATCAGCCCTGACTCCCCATTTATCGAGGGTGGGAAGTGACTTAAAATGAATCAAAGAATTGAACAGTTGCATATTAGGTGTGAATCTAGGAAAGTTGACAGCGCAGTTTTTGATAAGTTTCTGCCTCCAAAAAGTCAACTATTTCTGCAATTGTGAAGCAATCTTAAAAAACTAAGCACCCGTGTAGGAAAATACATGGTTGCTAACTTGTTAATTGGACTGTCCAGGTTTCAACTTAACCTCTGTCTGAACTCTCCAAACATTTCCAGAACAGAGCACAATTACACTTCTAGCCTTAAAAAGACCATCCTAATAACTGTACTCTGACTCACTGCAAGCACGAATCCAGAAATTTGCCAAGTAGATTAAAAAGAGCTAACACACACACACACACATTTCTAGTTCAACAATCTCATGCAAAACTGAATTTGTTGCACATAAAATATTTCTTGCACCTGACCAATGTGAACTGTTTAACGCATAGAAATTTCAAATAGCTTAAAACACAGAAGAGTCCATTATTTTCTCCCAACTTGCTTGCAAACAAAGATAAAATAAGATTAATTAGCAAAAGATGTTTTAAAATATATTTCACGATAACATGACTGAACAATGGCCTCAAAGGGTCGAATCTTCTTGCCCACAGATTTGAATCTGCTGGTTGAAGGAAGTCCGAGCACGTACAGTGTACCAAGTGTAGGTGTGGGGTGGAACAAGACATTTTCAGGGTGGCATGGTGGCACAGTGGTTAGCACTGCTGCCTCACAGCACTAGGAACCCGAGTTCAATTCCTGGCTTGGGTCACTGTCTGTGTGAAGTCTGCACGTTCTCCCTGTGTCTGCATGGGTTTCCTCCCACAGTCTGAAAGACATGCTGGTTAGGTGCGTTGACCCAAGCAGGTGCTGGACTGTGGCGACTAGGGGAATTTCACAGTAACTTCATTGCAGTATTAATGTAAGCCTTACTTGTGACGAATAAATAAACTTTAAAGGAAACCATAGAGGGAATTCTCAGCTAAAAGTGACCAACTGTGTAAATTTGCAAATTGCAAATGTGACAAACATACACGATAAGCCTTAATAAGTATTTTTATACAGATATTCGGAATTTAAAAATAATTAGCAGAATATTTTAGTTAATAGAATATTTTATTATATAATCCATTCCTTTGCTTCTCCTCATCATCAAACAAGAACCTTCTGAAAGCGAAACGTGAAAGCTTTCCTGATAAACATTTCACAGAGACCAGGCTAATTACAGTCAGCTGTGCTCCGCTTATATATTCAGTTCAAAAACATTAAACTTCATGGAGCTGTGTGGGTAAGGGAAAGCAAATGAAGGAAATATTACATTTTCTTTGAACACACTGCTGGCAAACTTCAGACCCCCCCCCCCCCTCCTTTCTCCCGGTACCATCCAGGACCCAGACCCCCGTTTCCCCAATACTATAAAACCTCTCAATACCTTCTCTCCCTGGTCTTGCTAAAGGCTAGAAACCCACTGCCAGTGTATTCCAAGTAAAAATCTCAATAAACATATAGAGGTTTTGTGGGGTCTTTGTCACGTTTTTCTCAAGCTAATCTCGAGTCATGCATAATTTTTGTCTCTGCAGCAAAAGGAAAAGGGAACCATCCACATTTTAGAGTTGCTTCCCTAGTAACACAAAACATCTGTTTTTATGCAGGTTTTCAACCCAAAACCTCGACTGAACCTCCAAAGAGACGTTGAGCACCAGGATAATATCAGAGATGGACTAAGAAATTTTCAGGGTCACACTGATATGAGATATTTTTGGGCATTCGAGTCACAGACATAGCCGGGCCAGAATTAGATCAGACTTTTGTCAGGTCAAGTGAGGCCATGTCATGCCTTGCCGGGATATTTTTGGGCTGATGAGGATGACTTCTTTAGTTTTTTTCAAATCACTTGCCAATGACATTCTACATTCTAATTAAATTAAAAAGGCACTGTATTTTTAATTAAATTCCAAATTGACTAGAATGAAGTAGACTGACTGGCTATTGAAAGATATGAAGGGCAAAAGCAGCCATAGGAAACAAAGCAGCAGTACTGGTGACATAGATGCAAGAGATTTCAGGAAAGACAGAATTCTCCCACATCTTAGAACTGGAGAAATTGATAAGACTGTGCAAGACTGGCACTGAAAGGGAAAACAACACAAGGAGCTTGCATTTATATAGCGCCACTGACATCCTACAAACTCTCTGAAGTATTTGACAATTAATTCATTACATAATTTAGGTAAAAATAACAGTCAGTTTGCACACGGCAAGGAGCCACAAACAGCAATGACCAGTTAATCTGTTTTTGGTGGTGATGCAGGGACATATGTTAGCAAAGACACCAGGAGAATTTTCTACTTTTCTTTTAAAAAGTGTCACCAATTAGAGAGGACATTGATCTACTGTATTGTTCAAACAATTCCACCTCCACAATGTCACACTGAATTCTTAAATTACAATTCC
This sequence comes from Mustelus asterias, assembly GCF_964213995.1. Lineage (NCBI taxonomy): Eukaryota > Metazoa > Chordata > Chondrichthyes > Carcharhiniformes > Triakidae > Mustelus > Mustelus asterias. The sequence continues at coordinate 85,348,543 of NC_135815.1, read as the reverse complement.
CAGCCAATTCAACAAATTCCATTCTATCCTCACCAACACCACCCTCCACACATTTATTTCTTCCATCTCTTCACAGGTCTTGCAACCAGTAATTTATACATCAAATAGATACTTACATTGGACTGGCTTTGCAGATGGTGCAAGAAATACTTGCAGGAACTGTGCCAAAAGACTCAGGCATCAATGACAATAAAGGCAGTGAATGGCACATGAGCTCACAGGCACACTTTCACAAGTCTGTTAGCTACAGGTGGCTTTGAATCTTTATGAATCAGTGCTCTCACTCTCGTGTGTGGCACTGCTGCCTGAAATCTTGCAAAGAAGCCATCACTAGTGTTGTGAAGTTGAGTTTGTATAGATGTAAAAAATGTTTGTAAAAAATGTAAAATAGCAGAAGGAGAACAACAGAGTGCGGTCCCTTTAAAAAGGTGGTTTTGGGTTCAATACTGAGATATTTAAAACGCAGACAGAGTACATAAATGACAACATTTGCCACAGAGATCAAAATGTCAGGGTTGCCTTGGTAACAGGCTCTGTAGGTTTTTGTATTTTGATAGCCTCCAAGTTTAAAGACGACCCTCAGTTTCAAGAAAACACTCAGCTAACAGGAACCTTTCAAATTTGAATTTGCTATTGTTGTCAACCTCAGACCAATCCGGTTACAGGGAATGGATAAGTCATCAGGAGTATAAACAGGAACTCAACTGCCACACTGGAGTTCAGTTGAGTTCAACTGAGAGCCAGCCAGAATAGAAGGCCATCTCTAAAGTGGTTCTCCACCCTGCTAGCTAAAGAACTCTGGAGAGAATTCTCCATCCATCTAACAACAGGATATCAAACCAGAAAGACCTTACAGACAGAGAAATCACCAGAAAAAACTCCAAAGCTTCCAAAAGGCATCAGACCTGGCTGTATATATTTTTTGAGAGTGACTAAAATTCTGTTTTAACTGTTTTGGTTCTTAGTCCTAATACCCCTCTCAGTGGATGGGTCAGTGTCAAATATTGTTTGATAACTGTTCCTGAGAAGCACCTTGGGACATGTACTATATAAATGCAAGATGTTTATGAGTTATTATGGATGTTGCGCACCCATGATACTTCCTTCATAACCAAGAACAAGGCAGGCTGGTTGTTTGTCATTCGTGTTTAAACAATTCTGGTCTACCACTTCCTAGTTTCATGAAAGTCTTGTCAGAATGAGACATGTGATTTAACAGAAAATACCGGAAACAGTTTGCAGATTAGTATAAAAGGAGCTGTTTGTTCAAAATTCAACAGCAGCGCTAGCACAAGACCCATAACCTTAAAAATGTTAACTTCGAGCAAAAACACAATGCTTTTGCAAGAATTTGTCTCAAATGATACACATAATTATACCTGATACACATAGAAAGATCATGGGCTAAAAAAAAATTGAGTCAAGTGTGTAAGATTAATGTGTAGATGACGCAGAACTCATGATATTTTTATACAGATTCAGGCAAAGAACAATGGTACCTAAATTTCTGAAACAATGAGCTAAATACAGAGCTTAGAAGGATGAAGGGGGGGGATCTCATTGAAACTTACAGAACATCGAAAGGCCCAGACAGAGTAGACATGGAGACGATGTTTCCATTAGTAGGAGAGACTGGGACCCAAGGATACAGCCTCAGAGTAAAGGGACGACCTTTAGAACCGAGATGAGGAGGAATTTCTTCAGCCAGAGTTGTGGTGAATCTGTGGAATTCATTGCCACAGAAGCTGTGGAGGCCAGTTCATTTAATGTATTTAAGACATAGATAGGTTTTTGATTGGTAAGGGGATCAAAGGTTACGGGGGAAAGGTGGGAGAATGGGGTTGAGAAACTTATCAGCCATGATTGAATGGCGGAGCAGACTCAATGGGCTGAATGGCCTAATTCTGCTCCTCTATCTCATTGTCTAAATGTAAAGCATTGCACCTCTGAGCTATGAACTTCAAGACCAAAATTACAGAATGCAGCAAACACAAACTTAATTGGAATAATTTAGAGTAAATAAATATATTCCTGATATAAAAATAGTTTATATTGGTTAGAGTATTGCCCAAGAATAGGAACGAGAGTAGGATGTTCAATAACTGCAGTACGAATGCATAGTCCCTGAAAAAAATCTTCAACTTCCATAATTTTATTTCCACTCAACTTTGCCATTGAGGTTAATTTTAAGCAGTTACCCATTATACGAGTCACATATACCTTGCCTTCATCCATGGGGTTGTCACTGATGTGGACAATTAGTCCTGGGTGAGTTTTTGATGATCTGCAATTAAAACATTCATTTAGCTATAAAAGAAAGGAGAAAAAAAACATGGTCGTGCAAAGCTTTCAAACAGTTTAAAAATGGCTATCAGATTACATCATGAACATATAGCAACCATTTACAATAACAATTTTAACTAGTTTCTCAGGCTAAAAACCACGCAAATTAATTTATTCAGCTGTCATTAGTGTTCTGAATTAAACTAAATCATGTGGCATGCATTAAACATCCTTATTCCACTCATTCCGTAATTGCAGATTTGACTATTGATGATAGAAGCATCACTAACTACAAGACACTCAACCTCCAGCCAGTGGCATTAAGTTTGCAACTAGGTTTTAAGTTTTTAATCTATTCACAAACATGCAAGATTGTAAAGAACCAGCGATGAAATAAGAGCAATCAGGAGGCCAACTGATCAGCTATCCAATCAACAGAATGGACAACATTCAGACCAGCAATGTGATTGGGTGCCCATCACACAAAAGCTTGCAATTGTGGAGAACTTGCACTTATGTAGCATGTGAAGAAACAGAAGTATCTGGGCAGCAAGGAACTTCAAATACGTGTGGTTAGGATGACTGGTGATGCTAAATTGACTCTTAGTGCCAGGGAGATTAGCAGGGTATTGTTGTCGGCGCAAGCTCAATGGGCTGAATGGCCTTCTTCTACACTGTAGGGATTCTATGATTCTAAGTTGGGGAGGGGGTGTAACAAACAGCTTTGTTGAAGAGGTCGGCTTGAAGGAAGTCATTCAAGGTGGCGAAGGAGTACAAGATGTTTCGAGAGGGAGTTCCAAAGTTTTGATCCAAGATGTTTGTGCAAAAGGGGGAGGAGGAATACATGAGACTAGAGTCAGTAAGAGAGGACAGCTCAGTAGGACTGCCATGTCTGCAATGGTTGTATCTGAAGTGTAACTTCAGTTGTGTAGCTTTTGTATAAAAAAATGTGAAATTAGAAGAAAGTCCACTTGCAGTTACTTTAAGTATGCTGAGAAATGCAAGCAGGTGAGATGAAACGTGTTTGATCAATATCGCTTCAATGCTGCACAAGGGTTGAAAACCCAATTGCAAGGTTTGAAACAGGGAGTTGCAGGAGATATGGGCACAGGTCTCGGAAGTGACAACAAGTTCAAAGACATTGGTAAGGAGTACTTTGTATACCAAGAAGGTTGTCAATAACAGGGATTCTAGCATTTTACAAGTATTAGCTCCTGTATGCCTGGGCATTAAAAAATGTCGCCATCATCCCAGATGACCATAGGCTGCTGTGGGGCGAGCTGACTGGTGGCAATTTAACCTAAGGATCACAACACCTCAGGCGAGGGGCAAGGTTGAGAAGGTGGTGTCTTCATGAATAACTTCAGCCAGTACGGGAATTGAACCCACGCTGTTGGCGACACTCTGCACCAAAAACCAGCCATCCAGCCAACTGCTTTAACCAAAAGTATTCCTCATGCCAACATATAAATTATTAGTGTAAAAAATCCACAAGAACAAGGGAGGAGCGCAAGAACATCAAGATGCTATCTATTTCTTTTGACTGTTTGGCTGAGGCAATATCTTATCCATCTATGTAGCTAAATTAAAAATCTTAAGACCTTGCACGCACCCATTGTGGCACAACTGAAAACACTCCACAACGTCGACTAAATAATCTTACACCATTTTCCTTCTTTCGGACCAATGTGCTTACCTAAAGCATTTATTATATGACAAAAGTGTGTCATGACTTGGAAAAAAACAACTGGATATTTCAAATTAGGGATGCCTGCAGGATGTTTTCGCACATAGTCCTTCTGACTGAGGCTAGACTTCTATTAGGCAAGGATATCAAGGGATATGGAACCAAAGCAAGTGAATGAAATTAAGGTATAGATCAGCCATAACAGGTATACATGGAGCTGAAGAGCCTTCTCCTATTCCTAATCATTGATGTTTATATTGGGGATCAAAGGGTACACAGAAAAATGTGTCTTTAATAAAAAAAACATAAAATAAGACATTTATTGATCCATGATAATACCAATTCACACAGCTGCCATGGACCAATCCAATTTCAAAAATGAATGCTGAACCTATTTGTGTAATTTTTAAATTTACTTAATTTCCCCAACAATCTCCCTGGTTACTTCTCAAAGAAGTGAAATAATTGGCATGACTTGCACAACCAAACTTAGGTTTTGCTTCAGTCATTAAAAAAAATACTGGCATATAGTTGAGCTTCTGAACAAAGGCCCAACCCTTTGCAACCTGAGGCAGATACATTTTTGGATGAACTATTGTGTTATGGAATTGAGATACAAATCAACCACGATCTAATTAGTTGGCAGAACAGGTTAAAGGAATGCTTATCAATCAAACTGATTTAAATGGATAGTTAAGTGGACAGGGGAAAGTTCAAAAATAACTATTCCTCTCTGGAATTTTTTTTTTAGTTAATGGGACATGGGCATCGCTGGCTGGCCAGCATTTATTGCCGATCCCTAGGTGCCCGAGGGCAGTTGAGAGTCAATCACATTGCTGTGGCTCTGGAGTCACATGTAGGCCAGACCAGGTAAGGATAGCAGATTTCCTTTCCTAAAGGACATTAGTGAACCAGATGGGTTTTTCTGACAATCGACAATGGTTTCATGGTCATCGGTAGATTTTAATTACAGATTTTTAAAAATTGAATTCAAATTCTATTGCTGTGGCAGGATTCGAACCTGGGTCCCTAGAACATTAGCTAAGTTTCTGGATTAATAGTCTAGCGATAATATCACTAGACCATCGTCTACCCGTATAGAGAACTGCAGTTGCACTTTCTACTTTCTATACTTAATATTAAGCTGGAATTGGAACAAGCGTTTCTGACTATGACTTTATAACCAATTCACCACTGATCTTTCAAAGAGCTCCCCTGTTCCCCCCGGTCCCCCTCTCACTCTCATCAGTGTCAAAAGGGCTGAAAAAAACAAACTTGCCTCAGCCTCTCTGAAATGCATTTGCAAAAATGTTGGTTTGATCAGAAGAAAAAGTGTCCAAAACTCAGAGTTTCCAATTAAAACATCAGTTTTCAAGAGCACATAGATGTCTGCATCCCTCACCATTTTGGTAACACACTAACATGAGGCATTCCTTCATCTACAAGCAATGATATAATAAAGATTTGTGTTTGAAAGCTTCCTGATCCACATCACAAACAGTGTGCCCAAGGTGTATTTGGCAAACTGCATGGTTCCTTTAATCTTCAATAAATATACAAGAAAGAGGGGCTAATTGACAAAATAGTCATAGAATCATAGAGGTTTACAGCATGGAAACAGACCCTTCGGCCCAACTTGTCCACTCCGCCCTTTTTTAAAAAAAAATCACTAAGCGAGTTCCAATTGCCCGCATTTGGCCCATATCCCTCTCTACCCATCTTATCCATGTAACTGTCTAAATGCTTTTTAAAAGGCAATATTGTGCCAGCCTCTACGACTACCTCTGGCAGCTTGTTCCAGACACTCATCACCCTGTGTGTGAAAAAATTGCCCCTCTGGACCATTTTGTATCTCTTCCCTCTCACCTTAAACCTATGCCCTCTAGTTTTAGACTCCCCTACCACCATTGTAATTCCATTGCAATTTGTTGTGGCAAGTATGAATTAAGGCATCCATATTGAGGCCAAAGAATTAACCAAATCTTTTAAAAGGTTATCTCGAACATGAAAATAAGGACAAACCCTAGCTGGGGCGGCACGGTAGCACAGTGGTTAGCACTGCTGCTTCACAGCTCCAGGGACCTGGGTTCGATTCCCGGCTTGGGTCACTGTCTGTGTGGAGTTTGCACATTCTCCTCGTGTCTGCGTGGGTTTCCTCCGGGTGCTCCGGTTTCCTCCCACAGTCCAAAGATGTGCGGGTTAGGTTGATTGGCCATGCTAAAAATTGCCCTTAGTGTCCTGAGATGCGTAGGTTAGAGGGATTAGTGGGGGGATATGGGGGTAGGGCCTGGGTGGGATTGTGGTCAGTGCAGACTCGATGGGCCGAATGCCCTCTTTCTGTACTGTAGGGTTTCTATGATTTCTATTGTTGTAACACTACATTCTGCACTCTCTCCTTTCCTTCTCTATGAACGGTATGCTTTGCCTGTCCAGCGTGGAAGAAACAATACTTTTCACTGTATACTAATACATGTGACAATAATAAGTCAAATCAAATTATTCATGCACAATATTGAGTAGGATGTTTCCAAGAGAACATGCACTACAAGAATGAAGCACTTACAGTTCGATGGCTTTATTCCACATAATAACGTAGCCTGAGAGTGTGAAAGACTCCACGTTGACAATATGTACATTGCCTCTTTCTGTGCCAACATACAACCATTTACTCTGGAAGGGCAGATGGCAAAATGTTATCCTGCAGAGAAGAAAAAAAATGTTGAATGAAAATATTACCCATAAATTGTATTCATAAATCTAACAAAAGAATAGTCACTAAAGACAAGTCTTAAATATATTTTAAATAAAAACATGAATATATTGATTGGTAATGAGTTGTGTGGCTGTGGTACTGGACTGGAGTGCATACTCCATCACAGCCACTTGTGAAATTTAATTCATTAAGTGGTAGTTTGACGGTTTTAAAAATCCAACCGATTCAGTAATGGTCTGCAGACAAATGAACTTGCTATCCTATTCCAGTCTGACCTACATGTGGCTCTGTTCCCACTCAATGATTGACTCTTTGGTTCTCCAAGCAGTCCAAAAATCTAGTCAGTCACAGCAACCATTACTATCTTCAAGAAAGCAGCCTGCTACTGGGCTCGATTCCCGACTCGGGTCACTGTCTGTGTGGAGTTTGCACATTCTCCTCGTGTCTGCGTGGGTTTTCTCCGGGTGCTCCGGTTTCCTCCCACAGTCCAAAGATGTGCGGGTTAGGTTGATTGGCCAGGTTAAAAATTGCCCCTTAGAGTCCTGAGATGCGTAGGTTAGAGGGATTAGCAGGTAAATATGTGGGGTAGGGCCTGGGTGGGATTGTGGTCGGTGCAGACTCGATGGGCCGAATGGCCTCCTTCTGCATTGTAGGGTTTCTATGATTAAAACATCATGAATCACAAATTCCATTGGGACAATGTTAAATTCCATTTGATTAAAACTTATCACCGGGCATAAACATTCAGGCAAGAATTTTGGCCACTAGAAAGGTATATTCACCAATCATTTCACCAAGCAGAAAAGATACTGCAAAAAGGATAATCATTGTAAGACTTGGACAGTGAATGGCTGGAGCTGAATGGACATCATCAGCCTCAGTTCTGATGAAAGATCACAGACCTGAAGTATATAAACTCTATTCCCTCTCCACAGAGGCTGCCAGACCTGCTGAGTGCTTCTAGCATTTTTTGTTCTTATTTCTGATTTCCAGTATCAGCACTACTTTGCTTTTCCATTACTCATCTGTTCTTATCTCGCATGTACATCTATAATATATTGCAGCCACTCGTATTGATTTTGCAGGGGATGCAAGTACTTCCCCCATTTCTGTGCCTCAGACATTTTAACTGCCACCTATGTTTGCTGAATGGCCCTTAGTTTAAGGGAACTCCTCAGAACTCTGGAGGGTAGAAATGAAGTGAATGAATGCAGGTTGCAAGGGACTCCTCACTAATTGTCATGGAGCTGATCTACGCCAAACTTACATGTTTGCAATCACCAGTTTCCTATCTCTTCAACGCAGACCAACATTCAAGACACCATCCACAGTACACTGTTACTTCAAACTACGTAGCCAACGTGTAATCCCCACCAAGCAAATAGCTCTCAGATAATGTTGCCCTGGTTAAACCAACCAACTGAATACGCCTTTATGAGAGTTACTAAAATACAGCAAATTTAGAGCTGTATACGTACACATTTTGGGAAATAAAACTTCATTAAGCTTAAATAAATGTAAAATTGCAAAATCAAAATATCCAACATAGGCGAGTAGACTTGTGGCTAGCAGTTGGCCACCTTGAAGAAAGTTTAGCTGCAACTTTGAGAGAGGTAAGGGACGTACTGGTTTTTGGGCCATTTCATTCTACAAATAAAGGTCAAATGGACTGGTTGCAAGGTTCAATATATCTGATTAATTTAATTGCAATTCCCACACACTTTCAATGCTAGTGTACCCATTGGGTGATACCTCCCACTCCGAAGCATGTGACCCTTTCATCACGGGTATCATATTAATCTGTTATATCACATGAAGAAGAGTAAACATGAAAATGCTATCTAACGCGTTACAAGAGAGAGAGATGTGCAATGAAGGCTGCTGTTCAACAGATATTCCAGTGGAATCGACAGCGTGTTTCATTTTTAATGCCGAGGAAAATCAAGACATTTGTCGAACTTCAGCCTCAGAACCGACTGACAGTCAATTTTGTTCTTCATTGGCCAAAAAACAAAAATATTTGATTTTATTAATGATTCCCCCGAACACTAAGGTTTATGATAATTATTATATACTAGACAATCTGCCTAACACTACTACTCAGCTGATTTTTCCCCAGCGCTACTGTATTTTGGTGTAATTGAGTGCAAAACAGAAACCGAGCCATTCAGTCCCTTGAGCCTGCTCTGCCATTCATTTTGATCATAGTTGATCATCAAATTCAATATTCTGATCCCCCTTCTCCCCATATGCCTTGATCCCTTTAGCCCCAAGAGCTATATCTAATTTCTTCTTGAAATCACACAACATTTTGGCCTCAACTACTTTCTGTGGTTGCGAATTCCACATATACACTGCCCTCTGGGTGGAGAAATTTCTCCTCAATTCAGTTCTAAAAGGTTTACCCCTTAACCTCAAACTATGACCCCAAGTTCTGGACTCCCCCACCATCAGGAACATTCCTTCTGAATCTACCATTGAATCCCGTTAGAATTTTAGAAATTTCTATGAGATTCCCTCTCACTCTTCTAAACTCCAATGAATATAACACTGATCGACTTAGTCTCATGACAGAGCTGCCATCCCAGGAATCAGCCTGGCAAACCTTTGCTGAACCCCCTCTATAGCAAGGACACCAAAACTGCACACAATACTCCAGGTGTGGTCTCACCAACATCTGATACATCCCTATTTCTATACTCAAATCCTCTTGCTTTGAAGGCTGACATGCCATTTGCCTTCTTTACTGCCTGTTGTACCTGCACACATTCAGTGACTGATGCATGAGGACACCAAGGTGTCGCTGAGTATCCAGCAGTTCCTTCTGCCACCATTGTTTTTTTTACCCATAACTACACTGGCTCTTCTGTGCTCATGGGATTTTTTAAAGAGATAACAGAAAAGCTTGATGAGAGTAATGTTGTTGATGCTGTACACACAGATTTTCTAAAGGCATTCAATACAGTGACAAACAAGGGACTTGAGAAAAGTTATAGCTCGTAGAATAAAAGCTACAGTAGTGTGGATACAAAACTGGCTGAATAATAGGAAGCAGGGCGTAATGGTCAATGGGTATTTTTCAGGCGAGAGGAAGGTTTGTACGGGTGTTCCCCAGGGGTCAGTATTGAAGCCCTGGCTTTTCATGATATATAGTAAAGATCGTGATCTTGGTGTGCAGGGATAATTTCAAAGTTTACGATGATATAAAACATGGAAATATTGTAAATTGTGTTGGTGGAGTGGGCAGATAGGTGGCAGATGAAGTTCAGTGTGGAGAAGTGTAAGGTACTACATTTTGGTAAGAAGAACATGGGAGTGTCGTTTATGTCTGGAATACATTGTCTGAAAGTGCGGTGGAGGCAGGTTCAACTGAGGCATTCAAGAGGGCATTAGATGATTATTTAAATAGAAACAAGGTGCAAAGGAACAGGGGAATGGTACTAAGTCATAATGTTCATTTGGAGAGCTGTGCAGACATGGACCAAATTGTCTCCTTCTGCACCATAACAATTGTATGAACTCTATGGCAACCTTGGCTCTTAAATCCTCAGTTTGGCTATCCAGATTCATTGTTTGCTATGGTTGATTTCTTTGACATTCTCCAATAATATTATGGTTCAACTTCATTCTCTGGAATCCAGGTGTCTGAATTTTACAACTTTTTGGTGATATTCATTGCCGCACGAGTCATTTAATTATTTTTTTAATGTTCAGATGATCAGTGACATTCAAATGTCAAGGGCGTTCCTTCACTTTATCGGCCACTTTTTTAAACCCAAGAATTATATATCATAAATAATTTCTAGATCATCATCCTTTAACTTTATACTACTACAATGCCACATTTGATCCCTAATCACACTTGAGTATACATTTCAATTCCATTTCGTGACAGACTGTGCCTGCAATTTGACTCGTACTGGATACTTCATACAAAGGCAAACTGCCGTGGATGTTGGAAATCTGAAATCTAAACAGCAAATGCTGCAAAAACTCAGTAGGTCAGGGAGTATCTGTGGTAAGAGAAAAGGAAAAATAGTTTCAGAATTTCTGACAAAAGGTTATCAACCTGAAACGTTAACTCTCACAGATGCTGCCTTACCTGCTGAGTATTTACAGAATTTTCTGTTTAAATTTCAGATTTCCAACGTCCACGGCATTTTGCCTTTGTATGAAGTATCCAGTACGAGTCAGATTGCAGGCACAGTTTGCTGGATGACTTGCATTTTGTGAAGTGGGATGAAGTAACTGAAGAGTGTTTCAGCAGGGGATGCAGGGGCAGAGGTGCACAAAGCTTCCAAGGCAAAAGAAAATGACAGTAACACAACAAACATAGGGAAGAAAGTGGAACTGAAAAGTTGAGCAAGAAGCCAACATGAAGCTAGAGGCATTAGGTGATTAAAGTATCTAAAAAGGATTACTTTGGCTCGGTCAACATGAACACCCAAGACTCATGTTGGACAGGTCATATTGATTTAATTTGAATTTCCCGTGTTATTTTTTTCTTATTTCAAAATGGTGACCCATTGCACCAACACTTCATATTTCACATCCTGTGTACAAGTCGACCTCCTGTTTCTTGGAAGCATTTTTTGAAACTTCATAGCTCCACTTATATACTGTGATCTACAGTAATGACAGAATGAGAGAATAGAGGGGAAGGTGTGATATAAAGATATTAAGAGTTATGATGCAGGGTTTTGAGGGGTGCTTGAAGGAAAGCATGGTACATTAGAATCCCATGACAGCAAGTCTCCACTCAAAAGCCCAGAGACTTTGTATGGAACTACCAACAAGGTAAAGGGCAAGTACCATTCCTTCACCATTAACCACAAAATTGGAGCATGGTGTCAAAACAATTTAGAAATGACAAAATGCTGGGATATGCTGTCAAGTGCACCCAATTTTAATTTGCATTTATTAACCACAAAAAAAAGCTTGCTTGTTTTACTTATATAGTTTAACCTAAATTACTGGACCTGCAAGACAGTCTAAAGCTCCAGATTAATTACATTGGTTAGGCCACAACTAGACTATTACATTTTATTCAGCACACCACTGAAATGATATATATGGACATATCTGTACATTTCCCTCAGGTGTATACATACATACTCAATTTTTTTCCTTTACGATAATCCTTAAAATCTATCCCAATGACTTAGCTTTTAGTCATCTGCCCAAATATCTTAAGTGATTCCGTAACAATTGTTTGACAACAGTCCTGTGCTGCACCGTGGGACATTTTATAACATAAATGCAAGTTGCCATTGCTTTTAGACACACTTAAATACATGTGTACACATTCTTTAGAACAAAATAGTGACTGATTAATCCTGAGTGATGTGACAGTCAAGGAGTCTAGATCAAGGGCAGGAGAATGCACAAACAGTGAGGGAGGGCACAACAGGCAGGGAAAGAGAGTGAGGGAGAGAATTAATAAGAGAAAGAGAAGAAAAAGGAGAGAAGGGAGCATTGAAGGACAGAGCCACAGTGGGCTGGGGAGCAGAGTCTTCATACTTGTATTGAGTGAGATCTGACAGGATTGCAAAAGCAGAAAGGCTATCCACTTCAGGACTTCCTTATTAAATAAAGTAAAAACTTTTTAGAATAATTTTTTGCTCAGATATGGCTTGAGTAGTTATTAATATGATCATTGACAATTCTGTTCTGACATGATGGCCTTTATTTCAGAGTAAAGTCACAAAACTGCACCAAATAAACACACTCTCAGGTCAAGATTAGTGCAATGGGTTCTTGACAACTCTGACAGCTCACCACCACCTTGAGGGTAAGCAGAGATGGGTAATAAATGCTGGCCTTGCCAACAATGTTCAAATCTCACAAACAACTAAAAGAAAACCTTTACAGGAGCACTGCCACAATTTTATACACATCTTTAGCCACCAATATTTTGTAACACATCTTACTGGAATATTGCACAAGTAGAAGCAATCTCAATATTGTGTTTTTGAGGAACTAGGTTAGTAATTATTTAACATTTCAAGTAGGTAGAGAATGGTCTCCTTTGCCCACTGAGAACAAGATGAGCTGGCAGAAAGTCAGCACGTTGAGAGCAAAATTAAATCTTCATCGTGCCCTGAATTGTTTTGTGATTAGCTGCAGCAATTACAGGACACAACGCTTTATGTCACAGATCAAAGTATCTTCTCAGCACCTGCAGGCATATTGCCAATGATCTGGTCAGCATATTTCCATCATTCAATTTGCAATCACTTGGAATCAGCCTTTCCCAAATAGTCTCATCAACCACAGAACAACTCACATTTATTACATAAGAGTCTCTAATGCAGTGACGCACCCCAAGGTGCTTCACTGATATGGTAATGAGACCCAACAGATGACATGTTGCTTCTTAAAACCACTGTGGGTGAGGAGACTGTGAGCAAAGCACGCAGTGACTGCTATGGACATATAAATTGGAAAACTTAGCAACCACTCCATTCTACGTACTATAGAATTTGTTTGGAAGCTTGCACACAAAGAATGAAAGTCACTTAAATAAGCATTACAAAGCTAGCTATCAAAATAATGGCTCAATTAACCAATCATTTTAGAAACCACACTGTTTCACTCCACATGACTCAGTGGGTAACACTTTTGCCCAAGCCAAAAGGTCATGAGTTCCAGCCCCATTCCAGTACATAATCTAAGCGCACAGTCCCAGTGCACTATTGGAGATGCTGCCTCTCAGATAAAGCACTAATGTAAGTGTGCCTGTTCTGCTAGATATAAAAGATGCCATGGCACCATTCATTTAAAAAAAGCCTCATGTCTTGCCCAACATTCATCCCTCAAACAAACCCACCAAAAAAAAATCAACTCATTCATCTCATGTGCTGCATGCAAGATGCTGCTGTGCACTACTTTGCTTGGTGATCTCTCAAAACGCAATCCATTAATTACAATGGTCTTGAGAGACTGATGTAATGGGGTTCTACAGTCATCGGGGCTTCTTTTGCCTACTTTCACTTAAGCAGGGAAATTAAACACCGCTCAAGGTCCAGGCTAAAAAACAGGTTAAGTCGTTCAATCGCCCGAAAAGGTCCGAGCATAATCTACGAAGAGTTCTTGTCAAAGGAATAGCTGGCCTCTAAGCCGCCCTGTAACTTGAGCGAAGCAAGCACTCAATTAATTAACTGTTCAAAATTCATTTAAAGAAGTTTTCCAGAGGAAAGCTTGCTGCAGAAGGTACATAAATCATCTATCATTGACTGAAGTATAAACTCTAACCACCACCAAAGCAGCCAGAATGTAATTATACAGATCATTTTTATGTACCCTTATACAGATTATGTAAAGAGAAAGCCTGTCAAGTGAAGTGTGAAATAAAACCAATTTGGACTTTCTGCTCAACAGATGTTAATTAATAGTTTCTACATAATAAGATAGCCATGAATAGAAACTGTAAATGAAGCCTCCCTCATTGAAAGGCGTCAAAAATGCAGATATTTTCTTAAGAACAGTCGAAAAGAAAGTACCACTAATACCAATTAGACCACAAAATCATAAGACTGTAGCATCAGAAGCTGAGCGGATATCGTGCTCTTCAGTGCAATAGAAATATATTTAGGTCTTATAATTTGCTGATGCCATCCCTAACCCCGCAATCTCCTCCAACCCACCAAGCCTCAGATCATAGAATCCCTACAGTGCACAAGGAGGCCATTCGGCCCATCGAGCCTGCACCAACAACAATCACACCTATCCCCGTAACCCCACACATTTACCCTGCTAATCCCTCTGACCTACGCATCCTGGGACACTAAGGGGTAATTTAGCATGGCCTACATATCTTTGGACTGTGGGAGGAAACTGCAGCACCCGGAGGAAATCCACACGGACACGGGGAGAATGTGCAAAGTCCACACAGATAGTAACCCAAGCCAGGAATTGAACGCAGGTCCTTGGAGCTGTGAGACAGTAGTGCTAACCACTGTGCCATCGTGCCACACTCTAATTCTGACATTCCCAATTTTAATGACTCCACCATTGGCAGTTGCACCCTCAGCTGCCAACATCCCGAACTCTGGAATACTGCTTTTCTAAACCTCTGCACCTTCCTTAAAACTCATTGTTTTGGCAAAGCTTATGCTCACCAGCCTGACATCTTTTTTTAAGTTTAATTATTAGTGTCACAAGTAGGCTTACATTAACACTGCAATGAGGTTACTGCAAAAATCCCCAAGTTGCCACACTCCGATGCCTGTTCGGGTACATTGAGGGAGAATTTAGCATGGCCAATGCACCTAACCAGCACATCTTTCAGACTGTGGAAGGAAACCGGAGTATCCGAAGAATACCCACGCAGACACGGGGAGAATGTGCAGACTCCACACAGATAGTAAACCAAGCCAGGAATCGAACCCGGGTCACTGGCGCTGTGAGGCAGCAGTGCCAATCACTGTGCTACCGTGCCACCCCTTTTGCGGCTGTTTGTAAAATATTGTTTGAGGATGCTCTTTGGGATGTTTTATTACATTAAAGGCAATACATAAATATTAATTGCTGATCATACCAAGCCGTGCAGCCAAGGTATAACAATGCAGACTGACAACATCTCTGAGGAAGGCAACAGGCTGTAATAGTCACATGTTTACAATGGAATACAGGTTATTTTAAAACGCCGATTTGGAATCCACAACTCAGCAGACAAATAGGCAAAAATGCTACAGAGAATGGCCTGAGAGTAAAACAGAGAACACTCTGTAACATGAACCGCAGGAAAGGAGGAGTCCCCACATTGATATTGTTTTCACTGAAAATTACATGAGACAAGACACAATCCATTTTACATTGTAGATGAAGGTTACCACAGAATGCAAGGCCCACCAACTTGACAGATCACAAGATATTGTTTGCATTATAGAACTCCCCAGAGACAAGGAGATATCTGCTGTTTATCACCACCAAAAGCAACTTAATGGCCTGCCCAGTTTTCATCCCTTAACCGAAAAATCAACTGGTCATTCATCTCAGAGAGCCAGCTGTGCACATTTCAAAAATAACCCATTAGTTGTTAAGGGTCTGAAATATTGAGGATGTAATGAGATTCTAAAATCATCTAGGTTCCTTTCTCTTACTTCCCCTTATGTTAAACATTACACAGGTTGACAAACAGGTTAAGCAGTTCCATTAGTTCAGTCAAGGAAGAAAAAGCCAGAGTACAATCTTGAAAAAATTATTGCTGATAGTATAACAGGCCATGCTGTGCAATGGGAAATGCAATAACCGAATAAAACTGTCCAAGGTGTCTTTTGAAAATAACTTCTTTGATAAGGGGCAGTAAGGTGGCACAGTGGTTAGCACTGCTGCCTCACAGTGTCAAGGACCCAGGTTTAATTCCAGCTCTATCAGAGAGTCGGTGCAGACCCAAGGGGCCGAATGGCCTCCTTCTGCACTGTAGGGGTTCCATAACAATAAAGATAAACCTAGATGCACGATTCTCCAGAGATCAGGGACTGCTGGGACTGCGCAAATACCAGCTGAAGGTTGGTCAATAACGTATTATATTATTAGTTTATGGGGTCAGATGAAAATGTCATATTTCTCTTCTTGGGTAACCAAGCAAAAAAGCTTAAATGGTTGACTAGCCTCTTCCAGCTTTGCACCTAATTCCATTACACAAAGCTGCTTGTTGGACAGGGCTAAAAAAGATTGTGTAAATGCGTCCCTGCGTTTTAAAAAAAAAGAGCTGCAAATTAACACTGATCTGCTGAAAGAAAACCATCAGTTTTAGCCTCGGGGGGTAATTGACCGACATCTGCACAGTAAATGGCAGCAGTTCAATCAAGGGCACTCTCTTCCAAAAGCTTTATCTTCAGCATCATTAACAGTGAACAACCCAGGGTACCAGCAATCAGTGCAACACCATCATCGGCTGTGAACAGTGCAAGGTTCCAGCTCTCAGTGAACATGGTTACATAGTGAACAACCCAGGGCAGCGGTAATCAATGCAGCACAATGAACCACTGAACAGCCCAGCATACCAGCACTCTGAAGAACCAACCTCGCTGAAGTTTGGAGGTGATTCACTTCACTAATAAGGTGGATAGGGGAGTGTCTATGAATGTTGTCTTTATGTGATTCCAGAAGGCATTTGACAAGAGTCCACATAGGAGGTTCAACGAGAGAAAAAAAGAACACATCGGTACTGGAGTTAACAACAGGACATGGGATAGGAATTGATCAGAAGGCAAGAGACAGGGATTAGTGGTATGGGACAAGAGGTGCCTCCCAGGGATACTCAGATTTTCACCAGCATTTGGGGAAGAAGGGGACATAGTACAAATTCCATTGGATTTATAATCCAGAGGCCCAGGCTACTGAGGATATGGGATTAAATCCCGCCATGGCAGCTGGTGGAATTTAAATTCAATTAATAAATCGGGGAAAAAAAGCTAGTCGCAGTAACAGTGACCATGACAACCGTCATTGATTGTTGCAAAAACTTATCTGGTTCACCATCGTCCTTTAGGGAAGGAAAGCTACCATCCTTACGGAGTCTCACCTACATGTGACTCCAGATCCACAGCAATGTGATTGATTCTTAACTGTCCTCTGAAATGATCTAGCAAACCACTCAGTTCAAGGGTAACTAATGATGGTCAATAAATGTTGGCCTTGTCAGCAATGTCCGCATTCCATTAAAGAATAAAGAAAATAAAACAAACACTGGTGACCTGGATGTAGGAATGGTAAGTTGTATATTTAAGTCTGCCTATGATACTAAATTGGGAAGAAATGTTATGTCGATGGAAGCAGAAAGTTATAACTGGAAAAAGACTGATTGAACAAAGTGGCTAATGGTGAGGGAGTGTGATACCATCCAATTTAAATCCAAAGACAAGTCAGACAAAATTCTTAATACAAGAGGCACGCAACTTGGGAAGAGCAAAAGAATTTAGGCTTCCTGGTGTACAAATAGTTTAGTGCATGGGTACAAATTGTACCTAAAAAAGGCTAAAACTGGCCTTTATCTAAAGGGAGGAGGCATATAGATAATTCGTTTATTAAAAAATCAACACAGCAAGCAGCATGTGCCAAACCGTGACGACAATGCAAATAAACAAGGAATCATAATTCATGGTTTATAGACAGTTGAAATACAAGTATAAAATAATAAAACATAATGAACATTACAAAAGCAAGGAAGTGATGTTTCAGCCATGTAGAGTAATGTTTGGTTTTGTACTGCACACCTCAGGAAAGATATATTGGCTTTGGAGGGTGCACAATGTAGATTCAGGGCTTAAAGGTTTAAATTATGAAGTCAGGTTGCGTAGCTTGGATAAAAGCCAAACATTATGGTCGCTAGAAATCTGTAATAAAAATAGAAAATGCTGGAAGTACTAAACAGGTCTAGCAATATCTGTGAAGAGAAAAACAGTTAATGTCGAGTCGAATATGATTCTTCTTCAGAACTGGCTGTTGTGGAGGTTGCACCTTCAGAACAGGTGCAATGGGAAACTGGGAGAACAGAACAGAGTGGAATGAACAGGAGGCAGGGTGAGGAGAGCAGTCGACGTAGCTGTGGGAGTCAGTGGGAAAATGATTAATACACTGCCTATTCCCAGAAATGGAGACAGGGAACTCAAGGAAAAGAAGTGTTGGAGATTGACATACTGCGTAACTAGAACAAAATGTTCAGTCAGAGAACAGGAGTGTCGAACCAGGGTCCCTGGTGCTATGAGGCAACAGTGCTAACCACTGTGCCACCGTGCATTGTTTCTATCCACACAGGTACTTCCAGACCTGCTGAGTGTTTCCAGCACTTTGCATTGCATTAACCTGGTTGTATTCTTTTGAGTTTAGATGGTAAAGGATGATCAACTGTGCTACTTAAAATTCTAAAAGGATTCGGCAAGAGTGGATAAAAGGAAATCCATTTCAGCTGGTGAGGAAATTCACAAGTGGGTGCAACATTAAAATTAGAGCTTAGCCATTTCGGAGTGAAACCAGTGAGCACTTTTTCACAAAAGGTAGTGGAATTATGGAATTCTATTTCCTAATGTTTTCATCCAACTACTTTAAGACACTGGATAGGGGCTGACTGGGTTCTGAGAATTCGTCACCCTAGGTGTCATATTTAAGTTCAAGTTGAGATATCGACCTAGCTCTGTCACCATCACTCTGATACTGCGCCCATCTCATCTCATATGCTGCTGAGAACTTCAGCCACTCCTTTATTGACTTCTAAACTTGATTATTTGAATGGTCTCCTGCATTCTATCATCCATAAACTTGAGGTCAACCAAATCTTTGCTGCCAGCATTCTTATTTATACCAGGTTCCATTCACCCATCGCCATAGAGTGTGCTGACCTACATTAGCTCCCTGTCAAAGCAATACCTAGATTTTAAAATTCTCATCCTTGTTTTTAAATCCCTCCACGTCCTTCTCCCTCCATATTCCTGAAGTCTCCTTCAGCCCTGCAACCCTTGAAGATCTCAGTGCTCAGCTAATTCTGACCTCTCGAGCATCTCTGATTTTAATTGCTTCACGATTGGTAGCTGTACTTTCATCTGCTTAAGCCCCAAGCTTTGGAATTGCATCCTTAATCCTCTCAATCTCTCTTTCTTCCTTTAAGATGCTCCTTAAAACATCTGATAAGCTGTTGGTCACCTGTCTTATATTTGAAACATGTCTTAATTGGGTTGGTGTCAAATTTGGCTTTATAAGATTCCTGTAAATGTCTTGGGTCATTTTATCACGTTAAAGATGCTATAAAAAAAATACAAGCTGTTGTTTAGTGCCATTATTTTCTTCATTATTGTTATTCTGTTTATATTAATTTTGTCGAGTCCCTGATCCGATTAAACTTTACTTTCCTGTTGATGTCCTCTTCCTCTACTGCAAATACCTTTGCAAATTAATTATTCAACACATCCACTATTTCCTCATTTTAATTGACAATATCACCGCCATCAGTTTCCAAGGGGCCCATATTGCTCCTCACCATCTTTTGTCTGAATATAATTGTAAAATGTTTGTGCTCATTTTGAAATTCCTTGCTGGTTTATTCACATATTCTATTTTTACTTTGTAACTTTTGCTTGTTCTTGTGTCTCTCCATTTATTTTTGCAATTAATTTACAGAATGTGGGCATCGCTGGCTCGGCCAGCATTTATTGTCCTTCCCTGATTGCACTCGAGAAGGTGGTGGTGAGCAGCCTTCCTGAACTGCTGCAGTCCCAGAGGTCTAGGTACATCCACAGTGCTGTCAGGGAGGGAGCTCTAGGATTTTGACCAGGCAACAGTGAAGGAACAGTGATATATTTTCCAAGTCAGGATGGTGGGTGACTTGAGAAGGGAACAATGCATCAGGATCTGTGCTTTTTTTTTGCATTCTTGAACGTTTCTTCTAATTTTACCTCTCGAGATACCCATGGGTGGCCATTTTTCTGGCAAGTAGAGCTCCTGCCCCTTAATGTACACAACTTCCACTCTTCTCACTGATTCAATTGCTGCATAATAATCTTCTCTATTTCATTCCAGTGGCACAATGGTTAGCACTGCTGCCCCTCAGCGCCAGGGATCCGGGCTCAATTCCAGCCTTGGGCGACTACCTGTGATGAGTTTGCACGTTCTCCCCATGTCTGCGTGGGTTTCCTCCAACATCCCAAAGATGTGCGGGTTAGGTGGATTGACCATGCTAAATTGCCCCTTAGTGTCAGGGGGACTAGTAGAGTAAATACGTGGGGTTATGGGAATAGGGCCTGGGTGGGATTGTTGTTGGTGTAGGCTCAATGGGTTAAATGGCCTCCTTCTGCACTGTAGGAATTCTATGATTCAAATATCCCCTTCAAAGAAAACTGAAGTATCCCTGGATCGTCCATTAGCAGTTGACACTCCTGTCCTCACCAACATCTCTGGCCTCAACGGAGCTTCCATTTCCTCTCCACTGCTAGAGACACTGAAAAAAAAACTGTTTCTCTTTCATGACGAACATAACAACATCTTACTCTTTCAATACAAAAGGCCCAAATCCAAAAGTTAGAACATCATTTCTGCAACAGTCCAGTCCGACACACTCAAACACAGTACAAAGAAAAAGACAAACATCACATTACATCTCTCTCTTGGCATACGCATAGTAATGCCTGCTCAGTGTGTCATAAATCAGGTTCCTCCAAATAGTTCTTCTCATCAAGTCCCAAAGCAAATCCGTGCTTCCTGTGCACTGAAGTTAAACCTTGTGTGTAATCTGGGACAGCGTGCCGTGGATTACATACAAGGTTTCAGATTGTGCCCTCATCACTTCATAGAAGCTTTAGCAGCAGATTATATTATGAAAAGTTCTATACATAGATAATCGTTTAGAATAACAAAGAAAAAGTGAGTTGAAATCAGTCCAAATAACACAGCAGCTTCAAAAGAATTAATGGAAGGATTCAACAGAACAATGTCATCAATGCTGTCCCTCTGACTGGCTTTCTTTACAGACCTTCCAAAAAATGACAAACAGGCAATTTTTGCAAAGAAACAGCTATCCAATCTGAAGAATTATCATCTTTCAAGGAATTACACAGGCTGCGCTCTCTGTATTGCATCTGGACACCCGTGGCCAGGTCAAAATAGGACATCAAAAAAAGTGAGATCTTAGGATAAATAAAAGAAAATGCTGGAAATATTCAACAAGTTAGTCAGTATCTGTGAAGAGACAGAGCTGTATTTGAGATCAATGATCTTCCATAACTGTTTCCCTTTGCTGCCCAACTTCCACCACTTTCAGTTTTAATTCCAGATTTCCAGCATCTTCGGTTCTCATTTTAACACTTTTAAGACGTCAGTCTGGTGACAAAGACTTTACTCAAACAAGAATATTAATCACCATTTCACACTCCCAATGATTGTTTACCAAGAAACACACATCTGGTAGCATTGATGACTCAACATTTTTTAACCACCTAAACTTGGTCAAGAATCAAAGCGATTCTCCCAACATGAGGACGAAGAGTTCCTAATTAAACCCATTTTTTGAAATAGTCCCAAGACTGAGGGGCTTCAGTTAAATTGGGGGACTGGAGTTGCTGGGATTGTACACCTTGGAGCAGGGGAGTTTCAGGAGAGATTTAACAGACATATTAATTATATGGGGCTTTGACAGAGTAGGTAAGGACAAATAGTTTCCACTGGCCAGAGTGTATGGATGGCGGTCCTCACTATCCAAATGTCTTATTGTCCTAAGGCAGCCTGTAGGACAAATTGAATGACCAGTGCACAATGAGTTTCTGCTGAGTACAGGACTGAGGCTCAATGTGGATTGCAAGCCATTAACTATGCAAGGGGAAAGGGCACCTCCATAAGGGGATGATGGACATCTGAAAGTAAGTACTCAATTATGTCTCTAAATAAGCTTACTGGATCACCGGTGTCCACAAGTGGCACTGAGCTAATTAAGACATGAACATAATGGGATGATTGTAAGGAATTAGTGTGTGCATCTTGGACTATAACTTATTACTTATACTAGGCCTCTTGGTTTCTATGCATTTTCGTTTCACTTAGCTTTGCTGCATTTAATTAGCTATGCGTCACTTGAGTTCACTGTGATTCATTGAATACATAAAAAGTAAATGATCAAAAAGGGAAAAACTTTTATTTAAGAGCCAACAAATCGGTGTTTGGTGGCATTCAATCTGGAATTGCAAAGCATGATGCCCCAATGTTGCATTGATACAACTGCATTCGTACTTGGCTGTTTAAAGTAACACGATGAACAAGAAAGCAGTCCAACAGAGAATCAGTAATCAGACATAAATTAAAGATAATTAGCAAAAGAATTAAAAGGGGAGAAGAATTATTTTATCTAATTATAGAACCATAGAATCCTTAAAGAGCAGAAGGAGGCCATTTGCCCCATTCATTCTGCAGCGACTCTCAGACAGAACAATTTACCCAGGCCCTGTCCCCATGACCCCGAACATTTACCATGGCTAGTCCACCTAACTGACACATCTTTGGACTGTGGGAGGAAACCCAGGTGGACATGGGAAAAACATGCAAATTCCACACAGTGACCCAAGACTGGAATCGAAACCGGGTCCCTGGCGCTGTGGGGCAGCAGTGTTAAATATTGTGCCACCATGCTGCCCCTAATGAATCATGATCGGAATGCGCTGCCTGAAAGGGCGACGGAAGCAGGAGCAATAACAACTTTCAAAGGGGAATTGGGTACACGAAAAATAAAATCTTGCTGAGCTAAGGTTAAGGGTAGGGGAGTGGGATTAATTGAACATCTTTTTCAAAAAGCCAACACAGGCATAATGAACTGAATGGAATTCTGCACAGCATAATTCTGTAACAGCAGAGAAAGTCAATAAGCTACTGATAAATTTTTGGTTCAAGTACTCCTCTTAATTTTCTTCTGTCGGTTCCATTCCGCCTGGCTTTTACATTCCTCTCATTCCATTTCCTGCTGTGTTGTAATCCACATTCACTGCACAGTCCACTACTCCCTCGTGTATCTTTTCCCGCAACTTCAACATTTGCCAAATTGAGTTTGTGTCTTTATATGCTCTGTTTGTGAACAGAATTCCCACTCACCTGAAGAAGGGGCTTGCAGCTCCGAAAGCTTGTGTGGCTTTTGCTACCAAATAAACCTGTTGGACTTTAACCTAGTGTTGTTAAACTTCTTACTGTGTTTACCCCAGTCCAACGCCGGCATCTCCACATCATGAGGACCATGATTTACCCAGACCACCCGGACTGCAATAGTTAAAGAAAATGACTCAACCATCTTCAAGAACAATTAGGGATGGAAACAAATGCTGGCCTTACCAACAATGCCCACATCCCCAGAACGAGTGCAAAAAGAAAACGTAGACAGATGATGTAATGGCTTTGGGGAGTGAGGTGATGTGTTATTTGCCACAGATTTCAAGCCTTCGACCTGGTCTCTCAGCCATTGTATTTATATGGTTGGTCAAGTTTCTGGTCAAAGGTAACGCAAAGGACATTGATGGTGCAGGATTTGGCTATGGTAATGCCATTGATCATCATGGGTAGATGGTTAGATTCTGTCCTGTTGCAGAGGATCATTCCCTGGTACTTGCGTGATGCAAATGTTACATGCTGCTTTATCAGATCAAGCCTGAAGGTTCTCCAGGTCTTGCGGCATGCAGGCACAGACTGCTTCGTTATCTGAAAAATTGCGAATGGAATTGAACGCTGTGCAATCGCCAGCAAACATCCTTGCTTCTGACCTTACGCTGGATGGAAGGACAGAAGTCGAATGGGCTCTGGCAGAACCCAAACTGAGCAACGAGAAAGTTATTGCTGAGTAAGTGTCACTTGATAACACTGTTGACAACATCTTCCTTCGCTTTGCTGATGAATTGAGGGCAGACTCATGGTGTTGTAATTTGCCAGGAGAAGAGTCCTGCTTTTCAAGGACAAGATGTAGAGATGCCGGCGTTGGACTGGGGTAAACACAGTAAGAAGTCTCACAACACAACAACAACGATTACATTATTCTGTAAATTGAGTTTGTGTTTTTATGTGCCCTGTTTGTGAACAGATCTCCCACTCACCTGACGAAGGAGCAGCGCTCCGAAAGCTAGTGGCGTTTGCTACCAAATAAACCTGTTGGACTTTAACCTGGTGTTGTGAGACTTCTTACTTCAAGGACAACATATACCTGGACAATTTTCCACAGTGTTGGGTAGATTCCAATGTTGTAGCTGTACTGGAAAAGCATGGTTAGGCTAGTTCTGGAGCTCAAGTCTTCAATACTACAGCTAGGGTGCTGTCAAGCAGAATAAAATTGCAACAGCGGTTATCCTCTGGTGACCTACAATCCTCGAAAAGAGGATTATGCAGAAATATATGAATTTCTTGAAGGCTACTCGAGCCCAAAGGCAGCAGGTGCTTGAAAACATCAGCAGCTCTAAGTCACATGATCCCAGCATGGACATCAATCGCTGTTCCTTCACCGTCACTGATTAAAAATCCTGGAACTCCCTATTAAACAGCACAGTTGCAATACCTTCTCTATATGAAATGCAGCAGTTCAAACACAATTGTTTCTATTCTTCGAGGGCAACAGGGGTGGCAATAAATGACAGCCATAATCCTGAGAATGAGGTTTATAACAAGGCAAGCCTGACTGGCCATTTAAGTTTCATTTCAAGCCACATGCAGTGCTCCTTTAATTGGAAAGTTTGGGAGCCTTCCCTTTAAAGCAAACAATTTCTCAAAGTTTAAATGATTAAATTATATTTAAGTCATCACTCTGAGGAGCCAGCAGATCAACCTCCCCTTCAAGGCTTTGCACATTGCAACTGAATCAATTCTTACTTCCTGCGAAGGTTAATCGTTCTCTGAACTGTAGAGTTAGGTAATATTTTTGAGAAACTTTACATCTTTCACATTTTGTGACAATGTCTGATCTTCACTGAACCGTCTTCTGCAAAGATAGTGAATGTCGAGTCACCAGAAGAATAATTTTCTCAGATCCTTGCAGTAAGTTGTGACGATTACATCAACTGATGCAGTCAAGTGATAAAAGAAAACAGTACCGAGGGTGCCATGTTCAATTCAGTTACTGTCAAATGATCATATTTAACCATGACTTTCATCTGTCAGGTATTAGCTGCCTCAATCTCTGTTGGAGCCCTGGGCTAAAGAATGTCCCAACCTTCTACCAAAGTTTAAGTTGGATTTCTCTGGAGTGAGCTCCAGGAGCTCTGCTTTCCTGTCCCTCTCTCTACTTTTACTGCTTCTTAGGTTACCAAAGGCAGCACTAGTTAATTAATCCCGTTTTGCTAGTTTTCATCCTTCCAGGATTGCCCTGCAGTCTGCAGGCAATAGAGATCATTCACCTGGAAACTCATGAGAAATCGGTGAGATGAAATGTCACAGGGACAACTCGGCATCCCTAAATTTAACACGACCGAAATCTTGAGTGGTTCATTTCCAAAATGCTCAAAACTTGTAAGGGTGGCACGGTGGCATAGTGCTTAGCACTGCTGCTTCACAGCGCCAGAGACCCGGGTTCAATTCTGGCCTCAGGTCACTGTGTGTGGAGGTTGCACGTTCTCCCCATGTCTGTGTGGGTTTCCTCTCAAAGATGTGCGGGTTAGGTTGATTGGCCATGCTAAATTGCCCCTTAGTGTCAGGGGGTTAGCAGGGTAAATAATGGGGATAGGGCCTGGGTGGGATTGTGGTCAGTGTAGACTCGATGGGCCAAATTGCCTCCTTCTGCACTGCAGGGATTCTATAATTCTATCTTGAGCTCTCTTCGACCGCCATTTGCTCCTTTCATCATACGTGGCAATACCAAGCTTTGCTTGAAAAGCTGCAAAAGCCACAACCCCTGTCCCAGTAGAAGAACGGTGCAGGCCATTAAATCTAGCACACAGGAAGCTTTAAAAATTGGGCAGACAACGGACAAGAATTCAAAGTGGACTGAGAGCCGACAAAAATGCTATGAACGTGAAGAGCAAAAGCAAGAGACCCAGCTTCCCTGATAAAATTGCAGCTCCGCCCTGATACTCAGTAGTGGCCTGAAGTCAGCCAGTCTTGCAGCAGCTCCACATTCATTCCACTGAACAAACTAGCATTTCTAAATTTGATTCTAATATTTGGCACAAGTTCCAAATTTGACCAGGAGCCAATGTAGATCAACAAGCACAGGGACAATACATGAAAGGGATTGGGTGCAACCCCACATTTAAAGGGCAAAGTGGAGGAGCACCGTCAGGAGTATGTTGAAATAGTCAAATCCAGAGCTAACAAAGGTTCCAATGAGGATTTCAGCAACGAATAAGCTGGCAGGTGGTCTTAATAGGTGGAAACAGGTAGTCCTATAATGTCGGGAATGTGGATGGCATCAGTAATCTGGACATGGTCTGAGATTTGAAATCAGTACTCAAGATAAGTAATAGAGGTATGTTCCACTACTCAGGATGTAGCTTGTTACTTGGCACCAGTACCTGGGAGAATGGCTAATATTCAACACTGGTACTTAGGATTGTTTGATATTCAGTATTAATACTCCAGTTATGATCTGATACCAGGATATGGTCTGTTTCTTGGATATAACCACAGGGCTACTTGCATGCCAAATAGCGAAAGCAGCATGCAACTGACAATAAGTAATCCCATAGCTAACGGATCAGATCTAAACTCTGCAGTCCTGCCACATAGTTGGGGATGGGGGCAGACAATTAAACAACGAACTGGAGGTGGCAGCTCTACAAATATCTTCCTCCTCAATGATGGGGAAGCCCAGAATATTGGTCTGAAAGATGAAACGGAAGCATTTGCAACAATCTACATCCAGAAGTGCCCAGTGGATGATCCGTCTCGGTCTCCTCCTGAGGTACACAGTATCACGCCAGTCTTCAATCAATTTGATTCACTCCACGTGACATCAGAAAACAGCTGAAGAACTGGATACTGCAAAGGCTCTGACAACATTCTGGCAATAGTACTGAAGACTTGTGCTCCAGCACTGGCTCCGCCCTGAGGCAAGATGTTCCAGTACAACACTAGCATCTACCCAGCAATGTGGAACACTGCCCGGGGCATGCCCTGTACATTAAAAGCAGGACAAATCCAACCTGGCCAATTATCACCCTATCAGTCAGCTCTCAATCATCAGCAAAATTATGGAAGGGGTTGGTGACAGTTCTATCTAGCGGCACTTACTCTGGAATAACCTGCTCATTGATGCCAAGTATGGGTTCTGCCAGGGCCATTCAACTCCTAAATCCATTCCAGCCTTGGTCCAAACATGCACAAAGCAGCTGAACTCCAGATGCAAGGTGACAGACTGCCCTTGACATCAAGAAGTATTTGATTGAACATCGCATCAAAGAGCCCTAGCAAAACTGGAGTCAATGGGATGGAGTCATACCTAGCACAAATAAAGATGGTTGTTGGAGGTCAATCATCTCAGTCCCAGGATATCAGTGCGTTCCTCAGGTAGTGTCATTGACCCAACCATCGTCAGCTGTTTCAATGAGCTTCCTTATAAGGTCAGAGGTGGGGATATTTGTTGATGACTGCACAATGTTCAGTACTATTTGCAACCCCTCAGATATCAAAACTGTTCATGTCCAAATGCGGCAAAACCCAGACAACATTCAGGCTCGGACTGATAAATGGCATGTAACATTCACACCACACAAGTGCTGGGCAGTGAAAATCCAACCATCTCTGCTTGACATTCAATGGGATTACCATTGCTGAATCCCCTACAATCGACATCCTGGCTGTTACCATTGACCTTAAATGGAACTGGACTATCTAGTTACAAGAGCAGATCAGAGACTGGGAATTCTGCAGGGAGTAACTCACCTGCTGACTCCCCAAAGCCTGTTCACCATCTACAAGCCAGAAGTCAGGAATGTGGTGGAATATTCTCCACTTGCCTGGATGAGTAGAGCTCCAGCACCACAAGAAGCTCAACACCATCTACAACAAAACAGCCTGCTTGATTGGCACCCCATTCACCACCTTCAACACCTACTTCTTTCACCACCAAAGTACTGTGGCAGCAGTGTGCACCGTCCACCAGTTCTCCTCGGCATCTTTGATCGCATCTTCCAGATCCATGACCCCTACCACCTTGAAGGACAAGGACAGCAAATGCATGGGAATACATGCGCCTGCAAGTTCCTTTCCAAGCCACACACCATCCTGACTTGGAACTATGTCACCGTTCTTTCACCGTCACTGGGTTAAAATCCTGGAGCTCCCTTTCCAACAGCACTTACACTACATGGACTGCTGCTGTTCAAGGAAGCTGCTCACCACCATTTTTACAAGGACGATTAGGGATGGACATTAAATGCAGGCATAACCAGTGACGCTCACATTCTGCGGAAGAAAAATGCAATCCAACATTCATTACCAGCGCTTGGCCTAAGGGCAGTTACATCGGATCACTGCTCAGGATACAATCACATGGTACCAGTAGCCAGGATACAACACAATATTCTGTACCAGTTTTCAGTATAAGGACCAGTATTCAGAACAATGTTTGTACTTTGTATATGATCCGTTGTTTATTATTTATACTCAAGATGAGAACGGATATTTTGCTACTAAATATCGGGCTGTGGTTGCATGCGGACCATCTATACACAGGGTAAGATCTGATAATCTGGATATGGACTGTACTCAAGATATTGTCCGGAATAGCGGCACGGTAGCACAGTGGTTAGCACTGCTGCTTCACAGCTCCAGGGTCCCGGGTTCGATTCCCGGCTCGGGTCACTGTCTGTGTGGTGTTTGCACATTCTCCTCGTGTCTGCATGGGTTTCCTCCGGGTGCTCCGGTTTCCTCCCACAGTCCAAAGATGTGCGGGTTAGGTTGATTGGCCAGGTTAAAAATTGCCCCTTAGAGTCCTGGGATGTGTAGGTTTGAGGGATTAGCGGGTAAATATGTGGGGGTAGGGCTTGGGTGGGATTGTGGTCGGTGCAGACTCGATGGGCCGAATGGCCTCCTTCTGCACTGTAGGGTTTCTATGATTTCTATGAATGAGAGATCTGCACTTAGGATATTAACTGTTACTCAGGATCAGCATTCGCGATGTTGCCTCATACTCAGGATCAGTACTTGCAATATAGTCCAGCATTCTGTATCAATTCTGGGTGAGGTCCAATATTCCATACCAGTATCAGGTTTGGTAGTCAAGATCAGGATACACTACTCAGGATCATTACGTGGGATATGGTCCGATATTTGGCATCAATGCTCAGGAACAGTATTCAGGACATGATCTGGTGCATAGGGTCCTTACTGAACAAATATGTACAACTGTATCATTAACACCGTGTAAACTTTTGAAATCGGAGGGTTTTGTTATGGATTTACTAAGGATTTCAGAGGATATGGGGCACAGAAACAGGTCATAAACTAGTCTCTGCTGGTATTTTATGGTCCACTCAAAGGCTCCTCCCATCTTTCCTCATCTACATATATCATAACTCTCCCTCATGTCCGTGTCTAACTTCCCTGTAATGCTTCCATACTATTTACTTCAACCGTTCCACAGTAGCAAATTCCACATTCTCAACGCTCTTTAACCTACATAGATGAGTCAAAACTTTGTCTTTTAGCAGGGCTTTTTTAAAAAAAAACAGTCGTACCATAACAATAAAAAAAGATACCAAAACTGACTGACACGAGAGGCACCAGCTGACTATCATCGTTATTAGCTCGCCCACAAATCAACAACAAACCAACGTGGGGCTGGTAAACCACTCTGGGCAAAGTCAGACTATGCTTTGCAAACTGGACTGGCTCTGAAACAGGAAGCTATCTGGTTTACAGAAGGACAGGAAGTAACATCCAAGGACAGCTGCAGTCACACCACTTCTAGCTGAAATCCTTATTGAACAGACACTAACAATTGACCAATGAAATCTCCAGGCTCATGCACAAGGAAATTGCTTCAGAGCAGCATAAACCACAACTGAAAAGTTTAAGATTGACATAGGCAACAACAACTTAACTAGCATTCGCTCTCAAAACGAATTGTGCAGCAAATTTGATCTGGGAAAGGCCTCGTAACTTCTCATATTGCAAAGTGGGGGAAGTTTTTGTTTACACAGAAGGTGGTGGGGGCCTGGAATGCACTGCCAAGTGAGGTGATTGAGGCAGTTACGTTAGCCATATTTAAGACTTATCTTGATAGACATATGAACAAACGGGGAATAGAGGGATATAAGCGGTTGGTTTAGATAGGTAAACGTGATCGGTGCAGGCTTGAAGAGCCGAAGGGCCTGTTCCTGTGCTGTTCTTTGTAGTAACCAACCAACTTCAAGGCAGACACTAGACCCAAGGTTATGTAGCACAAATGTATGTTAAAGTTAAAACATTCTATCAAGGATAGTCTTACCTAATGTAACCATGTATTCTCATTGGTATCATATTCGGTTACCCCCCTTTTCTGCTACCAACACATTTTCTGCTCTTCCAGACAGAGCATACAGCATCAACATTTCAATTTTTGGGTTTCTTGATATCTCCCTAAATTTAACCCATGAGTAGTTGAGCCATTGCTTTGGGCAAAGGGAAGGGAAAAACTGATAGGCTGGAGAAATTTAACTTTTAGTTGAAAGATTTATGACAAGTTTTGAAAGGGAACAAAGTGCATGCAGGTTACCATGCTATCACATGTGTACAAATAACATCCTCTGATATGGATGGGATTAACTCTTGACATTTATAGTGAATTCCCATTGTGCAAAACCAAAGAAACAGCAATAAGAGGTATTTATCTGTGGGAAGATAACATTTGTGACTGTATAAATTCAAGGTTACCTGTAACCTGCTTTGCTGCTAAGCATATTCAAAACAAGAGAAACCTATACAATCCCACCACTTTAGATGTGTGTCCTGCATTCGCCATAATCCCATATCATTATTGAATTACAGACACCCTACCTTCCCATATACATCAACCACACTCCCACTAGAGGGATGGGAAGCCTAGTTTTGTTATTCTCTGCCTCCCAATCCCAATGGAATCGGCACCACCTGCGGCTAAGGGAGCTATCTGCTTTCAGTGTCGCACACCTCCTGAGTCTTGTAGCACGCAAGTGTGGCCTGGGGATGACTTTCCCTCCCAATTCCCCCTCCCTCCGAGAAGAAGTTGTGCAGCTCCTGTTTTCTTTGGACAAGACTCATTGGGTGAGAGGGCAAGATACACAAGCTCCAACAAGGAATGAGGTTTTACACTAATGTAATGGGGGCGTTTTGTAAAAAAAGTAAACAAACACTATATAATCAGATGTTCAAAAAAAATGCAAAACTCAGTTATCCGATATGTCCCTCTACTGTTGCACTTTCCCCTTAGTCCTGTATAATATTCCTTTTCAAGTATACACCCAATTCCCTCTGGAAAGTAACAACTGAATCTGCTTCAAGCGCAATTTCAGGCAGTGCATTCCAGATAATCATAACATGCATAAAAACTCTCACCTCCCCGTGTATACTTTTACTAATTACTTTAAGTCTGTGTCTTCTGTTTACTGACCCTATTGCCAGTGAACACAGTTCACAATGAAATAAACTGCAAAGTACAAACCTCTGACCATTGTATCAAATGTTCAAATTGGTTCTCAATACTTATCTGTTGCATAAAATGAACACAATGATACCAATAGAAACTCAAAAATATTATTGACAAAATTCCCTCTACCTTTCTTTGTTGAATTTAAGAGAATGGAGTATGGCAGGCCTTTTCTGACGTAGATTCCAGAGATGTAAAGTATCATCCGCCAAGGCACTCACAAGGGCTCCCTGAAGGGTAACAAAAATACATTATACCTTTCAACAAATGAACACACAAAAAGACTAGAAAGACCACCAGATCTGCCCTGCCCAAAATACAGTGCAACCTCCCCGACTGTTCACCCACCCATTGCCCTCTCAATCTCCTGGAAGAGGTAAAAAACCCAAAATATGTCACAGTCAACTTCGAAGAGACCCTTGGAAATTGTTAATGCAAAATAATCAAAGTAGGTTCCCAATGCCCTCATCTCATCATAATCGTAACAAAACAGCAACTTACCCCTGGGATCAGGAACATTCACTTCACTCAAGAAGTGGTCATGTTCCCTTTGAAAAAAGGCTGCGGTCACTCCATTTTCACAATTCGCAGCAGTATATCCCAGAGAGACCTGACATCTATCCTGACCGCATATAAAATCTGGATTTTTTAAACTGTTGAGTGCTACCATTGATCTGTTTCAAATATCCTAAGCAGACTGCACACAATCCCTTCGTCAACTTCATTGTTTTCTACATCCCTTGCTGTGTTTAACCAGGTATCCACTAAAACTCGCTTCATATCAGCTTTCCATGCAAACGCAGATAGTGCAACACCTGTCCTGTTACCTCCTCACTCCTCAGTTTCCAAGGTCCTAAACACTCCTTCCACGTGAAGCAGCGAGTGATTTGTACTTCTTTCAATCTAGCCTCCTGCGTTCGCTGCTCACATTGCGATCTCCACTCCATTGGGGAAACCAAATGCAAATTGGGCGACCACTTTGCGGAACACCTCAATACAATCAGCAAGCAGGACTCCAAGTTTTCAGTAGCCTGTCGTTTTAATTCTCTACCTTGCTCCCAGGTTGACATCTCTGTCCTCGGCCTATTTGCACTGTTCCAGTGAAACTCTACATAAGCTTGAGGAAAAGTACCTCATCCTTCATTTACGGAACTTTATAGCCTTCTGAACTCAACATCGAGTTCAACAATTTCGGACCATAATTTCTGCCTCACTTTGCTTCCTTGTCTTTGCATGTTTTGGTTTTTTTCTTATTTTTGGTTTTAGGGAGCAGCACATCCACTCTCGGCATCTCTTTTATTTATTTCACCCTTCCTCACTCCCCATCACCATTCCTTATGGCCCCGTGTCATTCAATCTCTCCTGTCTTCCACCCTAATAGAGAGCATTCCTTGCTGAAAACCTAAGTTCACCTCTAACTTTTCCCAGTTCTGAGGCAAGGTCCTTAACCTGAAACGTTAACTCTGTTTCTCAGTCCACAGATGCGGCCTAACCTGCTGTATATTTCCAGCAATTTATGTATTATTTCAGATTTCCAGAAGCAACAGCATTTTGCATTTTGATTAGTGCACACAAACTCTTCAGTTTAAAAAGCTTTAGTTATATTCGCTTTGAGCTTGTCGCTCCAAAGTATATATCTCTTATTTTATATATATTCCACATAGTAATATTCTACCTCAAGAAAAAGTTAACACAGGAAACAGGTTTGAAGAAGCTACCTGTAAGATGTCACTTGGAGAAAGAAGTTGACCGTACAAACCTAATGACCGTAACATTTTTTTCAACATTTTCCACAAACTGAACCAGTATTTCCTCTAGAAAGTAATGGACTGTGGATTAGCACCCTTTCTGATTCAGCAGTGACTCAGTCAAGGCCTGCTGACTGATCTAGAGGACACCTATGCCGTGGCTCAACTGGTACCCCTCACGCCTCTGGAATCAGCAAGTCATGGAGATAAGTCCAACTGAGTACATAATCCAGATTGACACTCCAGTACACTACTTTGGGAGTGTTGCATCCTCTGAGGTGCCAGCTTGAGGATGAAACAAGATAGGGCTTTGTGGAGTTGAGGATAATATAATAACATAAATGGAAAATTTGTTAACAGACAGTCAGTAGGAATAAATGGGACATTTTAAAGTTGTCAATCTGTAACAAGTGACGTGTTGCTAGGGCCTCAGCTATTTAGAATCTATATTAATGACATGGGCAAGAGACCAACAGTAATGTATCAAGTTTGCTGAGGACGCAAGGTGAGGTGGGAATAGAACACGGGGGCATGGGAAGAGATGAAGACAGGTTAAATGAGTAGGCAACAAGGTAGCAGATGTAGTATAATGTGGATAAGTGTGAGGTTATTCACTTTTCTATTAAAAATAGAAAGGCAAAATACTTTCTGAAAGGCATGAAACTTTAAATGACGTTGAGATTTGGAGTACTCATTCATACAAGCAATAACTTAGCATGTAGCTACAGCAAACAATTAGAAAGGCTGATTGCATGTTGGCCTTTATTGCAAGGGGAATGAACTGCAAGAATAAGGAACTCCTGCTACAGTCATAGAGGGCTTAGATGAGACTGCACCTGGAGTACTGTGCGCAGATTTGATCTCCATATCCAAGAGGAATTATACTTGAATTGGAGACAAAACAGCGAAGGTACACCGGATTGGTTCCCGAGATGAGAGGGTTTAACGAGACACTGAGTAATTTGGACCGATGGTCTCTGGAGTTTGGAAGAACGGTAAGATCTCAAAACATACAAGAAAAGGGACATGACTAGGTAGACACAGGTTGTTTCTACTGGCTGGGGAATTCAGAATACAAGGCACAATCTCAGGAGAAGAGGTCAATCATTTAGGATTGAGCTGAGGACAAATTTCTTCACTCAAAAAGGTTTCGAGAATCTGTGGGATTTTCTACCCCAGACTGATGCTCCATCAAGTATATTTAAGGCAGGAAGTAAGCGCTTTTGGTCTCTTAGGGAATCAAGAATTTGGGGAACGGGTAGAAAAGTGAAGTTGAGGTAGAAGATCAGCCATGATCACACCGAATGTTAGAGCAAGCACGAGGGGTCATATGGTCTCCTCCTGCTCCTATTTCATATGTTTTTAAACCAAAGCCCCATCTGCCCTCAGGTGGACATAAAAGATCCCATCACATTATCTCAAAGAAGAGCTAAAACATTCTCAAGAGTGTCAAAGCCAATGTTTTATCCACAACGAACACACTAAAAATAGATTACATGGTAGTTAGGTTATTGATGTTTGTAAATTGACTACACTACAATAGTGACTAACTTCATATGTCATGAACGTACTGTTGCGATATTCTAGATATCTGTAAAAAGCTAATCCTCCTTTTAAGTGGTCACAGGGAGCCTTAAGGATGACTGCTAAAAGTCATCTAACCTTTTTCAACTGCAATGTAGTCAGACTCCAAATGGATTGCAGGTAAGCATATCCAGAAAGGTGGAGATATTTGGAATTCAATTCTCATTTCCACAAGAATTAACAAACTCGTTGTGGCTTCCCTAGAGATGTGAATAGCTATTTCCTACCTCCTCAAACCTGACAGAATGGGTACCATTCAAATTAAAGGCCAAAACATTTAAAAGTTTAATTACCTCACCTAAAAAGACAATGGATGGAACTGTGATCCCCAGATTAACCTAACAACTAGTATGGAAGCATGCTTTGACAGATTGGGATAGCAGTCATTTTAAGTATTAGAACTTTATAAAGTCTGGCTGAGAACAACAGAACCCCAAGGACTCTGAGAAACAACTTCAGAGGGTTCTTGCCCAAGGGAGGACAAAGAGGAAAGCATTAAAAAATCAACTGTGGTACTGCGAAGAGCCCAAATAATCTGCAAATATCTTAACCGCAGAATTAGCGATGAATAGGAAACCTTCTCTCACTCCCAAAAACCTGCTGACCCATTGAGTCCACCTGAAAAGGCATCGCAGAAGCCATTACTGCTACTAAATCTACCCTTAGTTTCAACCCTTCACTTTGAAGGAATTCAATTAAAAGATCAGCAATGATACCTCACAGATACTGATTTGAAACCTCATCTTTATTTCCCTTTATCTGTATTTTAACCATTGTAACAGTATTTTAGTTAACAACTATCATTTTTACTTAAACAACTGTCAGCAGTAGTTTTGCAATAATCTAAATTGTACCTTGTTTAAGACTAAAGTTTGAATGCTGGCTATTTTTAAATTGAACCACTCAATGAACAAACACATTCTTAGCTCACAGACCACTTTAAAGAAATGCCTCTTACGTGGTTGTGATGCATTCTTCATTGCCTATAAAGTGCTTTGGGACTTTGAGGTTCCAAAAGGCATTACGTAAATGCAAATTCTTTAGTTTTCTTCTGTCTGACGCTGATGGAGCTCATATTTCGCGTGAATTCCCTATTTACACATGTTGCAGATCCCATTAGGAAAAAAGAGGAAGCAAAGCAATGCACAAAGCAAACTTCACCTCAGAAGACTGTAATATCCAAGCTGACTTAGCAGTTTCTGGGCAAATACTCGGAAGGTGGCCAGAAATGCAGCTGCTCATCCCTGTTTGACCCACAGCTCAAAGAGGAGAGCCGTATTTAACACAAGAATCTGTAGATTCTTGGTCCCTGCATGTTGCTTGGTTAGTTTGATTTAATACCCTTGGTCGGGTGTGGTCTGTATCTTAAACACATGCACTCCCTTGCTCAGGTGAAGGCACTATTTCAAAAAACTGATGAGTCAGTTCAGTTTGTGCAGTCCACCTAAACAAGTAGTAATTAACAATGAGAACCACATCGTTATTTACATCTATAAATAAGCCTTCACAATTATCCTAGTGGACACCTATACCAAATGATAGCTGAACTGCTGTGTTGATTTACTGCCCTGGTACCTTTGAAGGTTTCAGGCATGGCTCAGTTGTAGCACTCTTGCCTCTCAAATCAAAAAGTTCAGTTCCCACTCCACAGTTCCAGAGACTTTAAACACTCAAACGCATCTGTGCATTGAGGAGGGTGCCATCTACCAGATGAGACTACATTTGCCCTTTCAGGTGGATGCAAGATCCTATTTTCCCCAGTGCCCCAGACAACATTAACCCTTCAAAACCTTCACTTTTATGGCAGTGTTATAATGGTCGTAAAGGTGAGGCACTGTGTCTGAATTATGAATCACTGTTACTTCCTGATACTGCAGGGAAAGTTAATCAGTTATCAGATGGGCAGAACTCTCATAACAGGAGCAGAGTTCAGGTGGCATAACCAGAAATTCTTGTGTTTCGCTTTGCTCAGTCAAATCGATGCAGTCACACACTAAAACGAGGAAGTTCCAGATAGGATGGTCATTGGATGGATCACAGGTGGCTTTTTTGTTTTGAGTAAAGGAGTGAGGACTGCAGTTTTGAAAGAGAGCCAAGAGGGCCAGTAACATTATCGAGTAAGCATGGGGGCTAGGGGGGATCCAAGAGCTGGGCAGTGGAAAGGGCAAAAAGATCAATGAGCAAAGAGAAAGGAACAGGAAAGTGACGCGGATCAGAAGATAAGGTAGTTGCAAAACTAGCTGCGTGAATGACTTTTATCTTGAGAGCCAAAGAAATCCAGAGATCTTTACATGCATCATAAGGGGTGAGGGAAAAAAAAAAAGTAGTTTCCGGCACACACACATGCAGAAATGGAATCATGGTTTGAAATAACCAGGAGAAATAATTGTGGAGACAGAGCACACTTCCTAAAGTATTTGACAGCCATGTAATGAGAAATTCTTCCATTAGGTAACAGTGAAAGAATTGCTTAAAATACTAGTGGGAAGAGGGGACAACTTATTAAAGATAATAAGGGCCAGTACTTTGCTTGTTTTCATCCTTGTAGGAAATATTTAGTTGTAAATGGAGGTAGAAAAAATGGACAATAATTACAAACCTTCAAGTACAGTTACTGCGGCAGGAAGGAATTTTATGGGAACTACCCTCAAATTTCTGACTCTTTTGGAAGGCATGGTTACCATGCACTAAATCACAATGAACAACTGACTTATTGTGCAGCATTGAACCTTGCATATGCAAAGATGACAGGATTACAACAGTACAAACCTCAAGTTTAGGGAAACAGTTTTGTCAAATTGTGAAATGAGATTCTGTAGATCACGAATTTGGAAAGCAGAGTGTGCAGGCCCAACAGATCACACATCAAATGTATGTACCACAATTCAGGACATTTAGCAGTAAACAGAAAACCCCAATGGAGTTCAGCTTCGCTTAGAGCAAATATAACTTGGACCCCATAAACATACTATCCAGATCAGCAAAATTGCAGTAACAGTAT
The DNA here is from genome assembly GCF_964213995.1 of Mustelus asterias. Lineage (NCBI taxonomy): Eukaryota > Metazoa > Chordata > Chondrichthyes > Carcharhiniformes > Triakidae > Mustelus > Mustelus asterias. The sequence continues at coordinate 85,310,476 of NC_135815.1, read as the reverse complement.
AAAAATTACTTCCTTTAATAGCATTTTTTTTTACAAATTTATATATGAACAGGCAAAAGATCAACACAATCCTGTTGGTGAGGTTTAGGATTTATATTATTTAAACTACACAATCTAAGTGTCTAAAAGACTGTGGCCAAAATGCCAATTAAAAAATAATCTTATGTAATGCATCATAAATCCACAAAGGCTTTAAAATGTGTGAAAGAAACATTCTGAACATTTTCAGCCCCTGCCCCCCCCCCCCCCCCTGCACACACACAAAACAACTAACCTCATTGACTAAGAACTGCAGTTGGATCACTCCTGCAGCACTGTCATGTTGGCAGTAACACTCCACTCCCGGTCGTCCAAAGCTGAGGATTCACATGGTTAAGGAAAGTCAGCATTTCCCACTGATCTAAACTCAAGATAAATTTTCCAAGCCATCAGATTAACCATTGGGCTACGGTTTTTGCTACACAAGCACGCAAAGCTCAGGAACAGTGGTATCAATCGCACTGGATTATATACTAGCAGTCTCTGGTACATGATCCTCAGGCACAAGCTCCAACGGCATGGGTCTTAAGGCGACTGGGGTGAAAATTGGCTTTGCACAGTGTTCATCATTTTTTGCTTTTAGAATTGTGCAGAAGGCAATTCAGGTGTAACCTCCCACACTGATTTTGACAAAAGGAAAATTGCCAAACTAACTGTAAAAGATGCTAATGTTCCAAATAGGTAAACTAGCTGATGGGAGTCTCACCCAAACTCTAGCCCATCTTTATCCTGCTGTGCATCTTCAGTTTTTCTTCATTTAAAAAAAATATATGTGCCAAGGTTTCGATTCCCCAATGTAGTGATTCAGCAAACAGCAGCTGGAAACCACAAAATAAATGAATGCATTTTTTTTTAAGCTTGTTGCTCACATGCAGCCTTGGACCGGGAGTTCAATTTCTGGTATTTACCACAGGCTCACTGCAACATAATGACTGATTTGCTCATGGGTGCACAGGTTTGCTGAATGCATGGAATCACAAAAAAGGAAGTTTTTTTAAAAAATCACACTTTATTAAGATATATTGCTGAGATATCTGTAATACTGTCAACTGCCACTGCAAAAACGTTGCAGAAGATGCAAGTAATTGTTTGTCTTCTCCAGAAATACATTCTAATTATCTGCTGGATGGTGCCAGCTTTGCTTAGTGAGTAGTACTCATGCCTTTGCAAGGTCATGGGGTCAAACCAGTCCTCTCGAGCACACAATCTTACACCAATATTTCAATGCAGTACTGAACTGTATTGAGGTACCACCTTTCAGATGCGAAGTTAAAACATAAACACCGCCTGTTCCAGTGGACGCAAAAGATCCAACCGCATGATTCAAGGACATTTTGTGCCTTCATTCCTGAACCAAAACAGATTATCTGGTCATTTGTATCATTGCTACTGGAGGTCTTATTGCAAATTGGTTGCTGGGTTTGCAAGTGTTTCCTCTAATTTGAGTTTCGCAAAAAATTTCGCAACTACATCCACTGCATTTCCGTCATCTATTCTTGGTCAATTTGTTGAAGAACACTGAGGTTGTTTAAGCATAACCTGTACTTAAGAAATCCATGTTGACCACACTAATTAACTTGTTTCTCAAAATGCTTAATGGCTTCATCTTTTATTGTAGATCAGTAATTTCCCATGACCCAAAAAGAGACTAACTGGCCTGTAATTTCCTGACTTATTTCGGTCTCTTTCATGAAGAGGGGAGACACATTTCCCACCCTCAACCCACCTGCATCAGTTTTTCTTCTCTCAGAACTTTAGACAATGATCAGAGTCTCTGCTATTTCATTCTGATTGTTGCAGAGTCTGGTAGTGGTGGCTGCAATCCTAACATCTACCTCTTTGCGAAAAGTGAAGCAAAAGTATTTTAATACCACTGCCTTTCCCTAACTCGGTACGAGAACCTTTGCCTCCACCTTTTAGTAGTCCAAGTTGTCACAACCTCAACCAGCTTTCAACTATAAATGCTATTTAATTGCCTTTTGTTTTGCTAATTTTCATTGCCAGTCTGTAGATTTGTAATTATATTTCTTCAATCTTTTTTTTAAAAAACCAGCCTGCAAGTGCCAAATGCTTCAGTTTCAAATGTAAATATTTCAATAATGAACCCCACCTTTTGACACTCCCTGTTCTTCATTACTGGAATGCACTTCATTTTTCACTCAATTTCCTGCTCAAATGAAAAAAAATCTGTATTTATAAAACGTCAATCACAACATCAAATCGACCAAAATGCTTCAGAACTAATTAAGTATTTTTGCCATGTAAACTGTATCTCATATAGTAGCACTCACCTCCAAATCTAATCTTTGAGCACGGTAAAGATCCCACAAACAGGAATGGGATAAACACTGGTCAGAATAACAGGAAGAGCTCTTGGCATTTCTTTGGTGGATGTACGCTTTCCTGGAAACTATTCAGAGGGGGTGGATTTGCCCTCGTTTTAACAGCTCATTGGAAAGACAGCAGGCAAAGCAGCAGTCTCTCAATGCTACACCAAAGGTCAGCCCAGATCATCTGCTCAAGTATCTGGGGTGGGACTTAGACCCACAACATTGTTATTCAGGGTTAAATTGCTACCACTGATGTAAGGCTGATCCAAAGATTTCCCACTGATGGTTGTTTCTGTGGTCATTTTTCTTTCCAGTTAATTTGAGCATAATGCTTCTCTAATTATATTATAAAATGTTTTTCTCAGGTAAGTACACTTCTGTTCTTACTATGAACCTAAATATATTATGCTACCTCTTCTCAAATGTTTATGTCACATACCAGCCTTCCCTCATCACTTAGAATTTCTTTCAATCTTCCTCCTTCATCTATATACCTAAACCTGATTTCGTCTGGCAAGCAGCCTACTCTACTTTCTTCCTCCCCATTAGTGTATTAATTTGAATCCTCTCCAATAACCCTTAGTAAACTTCCTTGTGAGGATATCAGACCCAGCTGCTGACAAGACAACCTATCAATGCTGTAGTCTGCACACACATGAATGTACAAGTATATCACCACCATACAAAAAAATCATAAACCACAGCTACATGATCACTGAATTTTCAAATATTTGGTGACCTTATTCCAATTTCTTGCCTTCTCTCCACTATCAGTGGGCCATCATTCTTTGTTGCTTTCTCTGTCCAATAGTATCTTCTGCGGTTTCAATCCCTCTTTTGAAGGTTTCCCATTGTTCATCCATGTTGTCCAACCTCAGTAGTACTTTGAATCTATTGGAAAGGGCCAACTGGAAACATGTCCGTAGATGTGCAAGTTGGATGGATTGACCATGCTAAATCATTTCTTAATGTCCCAAGATGTTATGTTAGGGGGCATTAACAGGATAATATGTGGGGTTTCCACTTCCAGGTAGATCTAGAGGACTGTCAGGCCTTCATCACTGATTTGGCATTGACCAGTTCACCGTATCTCACCACTGCCCAGGATGTCAAGTTGATAGGTTCTCACCTCTTACAGCACCTGGGACACCTCCCCATAGTGGAAGAGTGTTCGGACATTCCAAGTGCTGATTCTGGTGATGAGAACTGATTCTGGGTTGTAAAAGTGTGGCTGTTGCTCCCAAACTGCGTTGACAGTCCCCAGGACTTATCCCATCTAACCCAGGAGCCTTGTATATATGTGACCCTTCCATTTTCTGTATGGCACATCCCTTACTAATTTTGACGTGCGACTTCATCCAGATTACTTTAACTGGAATTTATACACAATTCTCTTTTGGGAAACCTGACGAAGCAATATGATATATCTGCCATATGCTGATCACTTGAAACATACAAACTAATGAATTAAAAGGTGTAAACCACCCCCCCGGGAAGCCTGCATTGCCACTTAATAAGATCATGGTTGATCTGATTGCAACCTCAACTCCACATTCCCACCTATCCCCTATAACCTTTCACTCCCTTGCTGATCAAGGAACAATTTTACCTACATTTACCCTTCAATAAATACTCCACTGATTGTCAACTGCCTCTCATGACAACACTGGTTGTCCCACTGAATTAAAGAATGACAGAATATCACATTGTGCACTATGCATGAGATAAAGTAAGAATGCTTCACCTAATAATGTGCTGCGTTCTATAATGATGGGCTATCGATTTAAATTCGATGCTCAGGGGAAACATTTTTTCAGAGAGATTTATGAGAATGGTATTTTATTCAAGAAACAATCATGCAGCTCAAAGGTTGAATTGCGGCGTAACTTGCACCTAAAGGTTCATAAAATCCAAAACAGACTGAGTATTTCAATTAAAAAACATGGAAGAATGGAAGTACGAATGCTTGACCACAAAGAGGGCTGAAACAGAGTCCATTGCATATTTAAAGCGAACATAGGACAAAGATTTGTAGTAGAGAAAGATACACGGCAATGAGGAATGTATGGTGGGAATGGTTTTGTTCTGCTCAAACAAAAAGCTAGTACAGACATGATGGACTAAATGGCTGTCTTCTCCACTGTAAATGTTATGGTTTACTTTTCCCTAGGAATGTTATACCGTGCAGCAATGTGGAACATTATACCATGTAACACTATTATATCATGTAGCACACAGTGAATTGTTATATAATTCAAGGTGTTTTTGTTGTATTGTCGAACAACAAATGATATAATACAAAATTATACCTTATAACTCAGTGTGTTACCAACGATGTAACACTTGTAGATAATAACGGGTGTTGTACTATTTAACACGAGAGTAGATTATTCAATAAAGGAACATTAATTATACTGTGTGATACACATTGGACTACTGAATGTGGCCGAGACATGGCAAAAATGGCTGAGGTCAATTCATCCAAGTACTGGGGGAGGGTGCACTGGATCAGGCTGCACTGGGAGGGAAAGATGAGCACAGGGCATACCAAGGTACAATGAATAATTTTTGGTCTGGACTGGCCAGTCTTGGAAAAAACAGTAAGAAGTTTAACAATACCAGGTTAAAGTCCAACAGGTCTATTTGGTAGCAAAAGCCACACAAGCTTTCGGAGCCTTAAGCCCCTTCTTCGGGTGAGTGGGAATTCTTGGAATTCAGTCTTGGAAACACAGTAACAAAGAATAGGAGTATAGAGATTATATATGGAAGCAGAGGCAACTGGGATAAAGAGCAGAAACATAGGCACGGATTATTTCTGTGTGAAAATACTTTGCCAGAGGGGAGTGAGAGCAGGTGAAGTATTTTCATTGCATCTCTTGGGAACAGCCAAGAGGAACATAACCAATTTCAGGGCAAAATCCTTAAAGTTAACAAGAAAAATACTTTGTTTCTATATTTAAAGTCACCTTTGTTCAAAGCAAACAGGCAAGATAAATATCAAGCTCTCAGCCTCTCGCCAAATACGTGATTCCCCCTCTCCCATTCATTTTGAGTGACTCCCTCCCTACCCATGTCTCTTTCCTCTACTCCAACTCTGTATATGTCCTTCCCTTGCCTCGTTGGTGTGCATGCTCCTCTCTCATCTCACAAATGTTTCTCTACCCCTTCGCTTCCATCGAGTCTTTCGCCCCTTTCATTTCATGTGACTATCTCTCTATTTCTTCCCACAATTCCCACCGTTGCCGCTATTGCCAAGCATTGGGTCAATTTAGAAGGAAAGAAAATCAGATACTTTGAGAGAATCTAACCATCTCCCCATGACATTCAATGGCATTACCATCGCTGAATCCCCACTATCAACATCTTGGGCATTATCATTGAACCAAATCAATCATACAAATACTGTGGCTGCAAGAACAGATCAGAGGCTGGGAATTCTGCACAGCCTAACTCCCCTCCTGATTCACCAAAGCCTGTCCACGATTAACAAAGCACGTCCACGATTAACAAAGCACCTCCACTTGCCTGGATGAGTGCAGCTTCAACAACACTCAAGTTCAACACCACCCAGGACAAAACAGCCTGCTTGACTGGCACCTCATCCACCACCTTCAACATCCACTCCCTCCCATCACCGACACAGTGGCAACAGCATGTAATATCTACAAGATACACTGTAGCAATTCACCAAGACTGCTTCAACAGCATCTTCCAAATTCCCGACCCCTACTGCCTAGAAAGACAAGAACAGCAATGCATGCGAATACTACCACCTGCAAATTTCCCTCCAAGCCACACACCATCCTGACTTGGAACTATAATTGCTCTTCCTTCACTGTGGCTGAATTAAAATCCTGGAACTCCCTCCCCAGAAGCACTGTAGGTGCACCACCACATGGACTGCAGTGGTTCAAGGCGGCAGCTCGTCACCACCTTCTCAAGGGCAATTAGGGATGGGCAATAAATGCTGCCAATTGGGACTCGAGTTGCCGATGGGCTCAGATTGGGTGAGCACGAAGATTTCCATCCCTTAGGATCATGAGTGGCCCAGCTGAAATTTACCAATAACTCAACAGTTTTGTGGTCACTTTTGCCAATTCCAGCTTTTTGTTTCAAAACTAAATTTACATTCACAAAGTGTTTCATGAGATTAGAACCACAACTGAGACAGCAAAGATGTCCATGCTGTCCCAAAGACACCCAGGTGCCCTTTCTAATCCCATCTTCCTGCACATGGCTCATAGCCCTGCCACTTACAGCACTCAAGTGCAAATCCAGGTACTTTTTGAACAAGTTTAGGGTCTCCACCTCCACCCCAACTCAGACAGTGAATTCCAGACAATCACCACCCTCTGAGTAAAATGGTTTTTGCTCATGATCGAACTAAACCTTCTGCCACTTAGCTTAAATCTATAACCCTGGTTTTTGAACTCTCTGCCAAGGGAAATAGGTTCCTCCTATCTACTCTCTAACCCTCACAATTTTGTATACCTCAATCACTCCTCGGCCTTCTCTGTTCGAAGGAAAACAACCATAGCCTCTCCAATCTCTCCTCGTAGCTACAATTCTCCACCCTGGCAACATTTTAGTAAATTTTCACTGCACTCTCGTCAGAGCAATTACGTCCTTCCTGTAATGTGGTGACCAGAGCTGCACACAATATTCCAGTTATGGCATCAGTGTCTAATACAATTTCATCTTTATATCCCTACTTTTTTATTCTATATCTCTGCCAATGAAGGGGAGTATTCTATAGGCCTTCTTTACAACCTTATCTACCCGTACTGCTACCTTTAGGGACCTGTGCACTTGCACGCCAAGATCTCTCACTTCATCTACCCTTCTTGTGTTTTGGAGTTGGGGACCAAGTGTGTCAAAGTTCGCAGATGATGCTAAGATGAGTGGCGGAGCAAAGTGTGCAGAAGACACAAGGTCTGCAGATGTAGATATAAATAGTTTGAGAGATTGGGCAACGGCCTGGCAGATGGAATACAATGTTGGTAAATGTGAGGTCATCCATTTTGGCAGGAACAGCAGCAAAATGGGCTATTATTTAAATGGTAAAAAATTGCAGCATGCTGCTGTGCAGAGAGACCTGGGTGTCCTTGTGCATGAAATACAAAATGTTGGTTTGCATATGCAGCAGGTAATTAAGAAGGCAATAGAATTGTATCCTTCATTGCGAGAGGGATGGAGTTTTAAAAACAGGGAGGTTATGTTGCAGCTGTATAAGGTGCTGGTGAGGCCACACCTCATGTAGTGTGTACAGTTCTGGTCTCCTTACTTGAGAAAGCATGTAGTGGCACCAGAGGCGGTGCAGAGGAGATTCACTAGGTTGATTCTGGAGTTGAGAGGGTTGGCTTATGAGAACAGACCGAGTAGACTGGGACTATATTCATTGGAACTTAGAAGAATGAGGGAGATCTTCTAGAAACATATAAAATTATGAAGGGAATAGATAAGATAGAAGCAGGGAGGTTGTTTCAACTAGTGGGTGAAACTAGAACGAGGGTACATAGCCTCAAAATAAGGGGGAGCAGATTTAGGACTGAGTTGAGGAGGAACTTATTCACCCAAAGGGATGTGAATCTGTGGAAATCCCTGCCCAGTGAAGCAGTTGAGTCTGTCTCGTTGAATGTTTTTAAGGCAAGGATAGATACATTTTTGAACAGTAAAGGAATGGAGGGTTATGGTGAGCGGGCAGGTAAGTGGAGCTGAGTCCCTGAAAAGGTCAGCCATGATCTTATTGAATGGCGGAGCAGGCTCCTGTTACTAAGCCAATTTTGGATCCAATTTGCCATATTACCCTGCATCCCATTTTTTTGACCAATCTGCCATGGGGGACCTTGTCAAATGCCTTACTAAAATCCATGTAGACAACATCCACGACACTAACCTCATCAATCCAGTTCCAGACTCCAATTCAGATCAAAGAATTCAATCAAATGTATAAGGCATAACCTTCCCTTAAAGCCATGCTGACTATCCGTGACTAGTCCATGTTTTTCTAAGTAACAGTTTATCTGATCTCTCCGGATTGATTCTAACAATTTGCTCATTACCGGAGTAAGACTGGCCTATAATTGGCAATTTCTTCTTACCATTTTTAAACAATGGAACCATATTTGCATTCCTCCAGTCCTCACCTGTGTCTAGTGAGGATTGGAAAATAATCCTCAGAGCATCTGCTATTTCCTCCCTGACGCCCTTCAACATCCGAGGGAACAATCCATCCGGCTCTCGCAACTTAACCACTTTCACAGATTCCACGCCCTCTCTCATTACTTGAACCAATATTTCACACTGTTCCTCTTGGATTACTATTTCCACATCATCCTTTTCCATTGTGAATACGGAGACAAAAAATTCATTTAAAATCCTTCCCATACCCTCTGCATCTTCACACGTGTTCCCTTCTTCATCTCTGATGGGTCCCACTTTTTCCTCAACGATCATTTTGCTCTTTATATACTGGTAAAACATCTTTGGGTTTTCCTTAATTTTGCTTGCTAATATTTTTTCAAGCCTACTCCGGTTTCCTTATTTCTTTTACTTGATCCCTGGACTGTCGAAACACCTCTAGGCTATCTGCAGTGTTAAGTTTTTTTGTGACTATCATAAGCTTTCTTTTTCTGCTTAATCTTCCCCTGTATTTTTATAGGCAGCCATGGGGGTCTAGATTTGGCAGTACCATTTTTATTTTTGGAGGGGACATGTCAGCTTTGTACCCTAAGGATTTCACTTATTAATGTTTGCCACTGGTTTATCACTGATTTATCCTTTAGCAGTCTTGTCCAGTCTACCTCAAATCACTTCTCAGTTTTATAAAATTTGCCTTTCCCCCATTTTAAAACTTTTACTCCTGATTTATCTCTGTCTTTTCCCATAATATGAAATCTAACCGAATTGTGATCACTATCCCCAACATGGTCGCCCACTGTCACTTCACCCACTTGCCCTTCATTTTCCAAGGCTACATCTAGAATTACATCTCCTCTTGTTGGGCTTGTCACGTATTGCTTAAAAAAAAATTATTGTACGTAGTACATGAACTTTTCACCCTCAGTGCCCCTTATATTGTTTGAAACCCAGTTGATATTGGGATAGCTAAAGTCTCCTACTACTATTGCCCTCTTATTCCCACAGGCAGAAATTTGTCTACAAACATCTATCTCCTTCGCACTCTTTGGGATCTGTAGTTATACTCCTAGTAGTATGACTGCCCTTTTTTTATTCCTAAGCTCATAAACCCATAGAGCCTCATTTGTTAACCAGTTAGTATATGATACCTTCTCACAACTGTAATTGATTCTTTAACCAATAATGCTACCCCCCCCCCCCCTCATTTATGTCACCCACTGCCTGAAAACTCTATAGTAATAAGTCTCACAACACCAGGTTAAAGTCCAACAGGTTTATTTGGTAGCAAATACCATAAGCTTTCGGAGCACTGCTCATTCGTCAGATGGGGAATTATGAAGCCATAATTCCTCCATCTGACGAAGGAGCAGTGTTCCGAAAGCTTATGGTATTTGCTACCAAATAAACCTGTTGGACTTTAACCTGGTGTTGTGAGACTTCTTACTGTGCTTACCCCAGTCCAACGCCGGCATCTCCACATCATGAAAACTCTATATCCAGGGATACTGAGCTGCCAATTTTGCCTTCGTTTCGCCAGGTTTCTGTTATAGCAATGACTCATGCTGCCAAGTGTCTATCAGTGCCCTTAGTTCATCTGCCTTGTTTGTAATATTCCTTGCACTGAAGTATAACAGCTCAACTCCTTCAATTTCCTTTGTTGGATGTTTTTTAAATCCTTGTTTCTTTTCCCTTTCTGAGTCGCTGACTACATCACTAGTTAATGTTCTACCTCCCATTTCCTGGTCTGAATCTGACCCATCTAAGCCTATCCTTTGTTCCCATCCCCCTGCCATACTAGTTTAAAACTTCCCCAATAGACTAGCAAAAGTCCGTGAGGATATTGGTCCCAGCTCTGTCCAGGTATAATCCGTCTGGCTTGTACAGGTCCCACCTTCTCCAGAACCCGGGTGTAGAATCTACAGTGCAGGAGGTCATTTGGCCCATCGAGCCTGCACCGACAACAATCCCACCAGGCCCTGCCCTATTCCCGTAACCCCACATATTTACCCTCCTAATCCCCCTGACAATAATGGGCAATTTAGCATAACCTAACCTGCACATCTTTGGTGTGTGGGAGGAAACTGGAGCACCTGGAGGAAACCCATGCAGACACTTGGAGAATGTACAAACTCCATATGGACAGTTACCTGGGTCCCTGGCGCTGTGAGGCAGCAATGCTAGCCACTGTGTCACCGTGCCGACCCCAAGGTCCAATTTGAACTTACAATAACTGTATGATCAATTCAGTAACTGTCACTATGCTACCATCTTTTTTACACTAGGAAGGGGAAAGGGTAAATAATATTCAGAGCAAAATCATCAAATGTGAACAGGCCCTTGTGTTTTGGATAAACATGAATAAATGTGGCAGAGTTAGAGGCATAATGAAAATATTGACATGGCTTATGTCAGATAACAGCTAAGAGCTGGTGACAGGTGGAAGAGCTACATTATTGATCAGGAGTGACACAGCAACTATAGAAAGGATGCAGAACTTGAAACATTACAGACAGAGATTAGAGATTACAGCACACAGCAGTTTCCACACAAATGCCAGTCAACTTCTGTACTCTTTAAACCCTAAAATTGTCAGCTCAACAGCATCTTTTGATAAAATATTTAGTGTTCCAGTCACAGAAAACATTCCTAACTTCCTCTTTATTCTTCTAATGATAATCCTCAGTCTGTGGCCCCTTACCAGTGGAACCAATCTTTCATTGTTTACCCTTCCAAGAGGTTTCATGATTTTGAAACCTATCAGACTCTCACTATCTCTAGCCTTCTCTGTGCCAATAGAGAAAGTCTGAATTTTTCAAGCCTCTTCATAACTCATATTTGATGTCTCTATAACATCCCAGTGAAACTTCGGGATACCCTTTCTATAACTATAACGGGGTGGCCAGAACCAATGGCTTCAGCAACTCATGATCATGGCATTCCTTTTATATTCAGTAAAGTCCCCATAGTCCCAGATGACCTTAGGCTGCTCTCCCCATTGAGGGGGAGAGCTGACTGATGGTGATTTAACCCAAGGATCACCACACCTGAGGCAAGAGGCAAGGGGCAAGGTTGAGAAGGCGGGGCCCTTCATGAATAACCTCAACCGGTCCGGGAATTGAACCTGTGCTGTCATTCCATCACAAACCAGTCGTCCAGCCAACTGAGCTAACCAACCCCCAATTGTATTCAATGCCCCTATATGCAAAGTCCAGATTCCCCTTTGTCTTTATACGGTCAATTTACCTGCCCCCGCACTGCAGATGTCCATGTACCTCCACTCTATTCCCCAATAACTCAGGACACTATCCTGTCCAGCAGATTTTATTCAGCACATTGCGCCTGCTCTAATTCTCCACTTAATACAAGATGGCCTCTTACTCCTTTGATTATCCCTGTATTCAAATACTCAGAAAAGCTCTATTTCACTTCATGTTGACCAGCTGTCTTGCAGATCACACCCATCCCCCCCCCCCCCTTCCCACCCCTTCTCCAACCTCCTACAATTCTCACTTTTGTTTGGTATTAGTCCATTGATAATTACCATAAGACTATTATAATATTTTCCTAGCCTACTGATCCATGCAGATCTTATTTTTATTCTCAAGTCGAAATCTATTTATCAGGATCTATTTAACCTGCATCATCGCCATGTCAGTCAAATTTCTCCAGCTGTCGGTTCACAGTTTGATCTACTTTTTAATTTTTCCAAACAATCTGGGTTCAGTCTTTTTTCTATTCCACTAGAATTAGTTCATGGCCAGTCCAACTGGTTTATCTTGAATGCCTCTTTTCTCCCTGGTTTTCAGTTTGACTCCAACCAAATTAGTTGCTGCTTCATAAATGATTTTCTCTCAGTCATGACTCACTGCTTCTGCTTTGTTACTCAAAATTAATCCTAGCACTGTACCTTAATTCCATTCCCATGATTAAGAGGTCTGTAACTCACTACTCAACAGGGAATAGATCCCTTCTTAACTCTGACAACCATCAATAAAAGCTCTTCTCTAGGTCTGAGAAATGAGTGATTAAGAGTAACAAAGCATTAATTGGTAACGACCAAGGAAGCAGGTGGATAGGGGGATGATCAATTTGCTAAGAAATCTGCAGAATATGGTCACATGCTAACTAAAGGGTTTCAACATACTGAAGGTTGAAGGCACAGATGGGGGAGTGGTCAGAGAGAAGTGTTATCAAGAAATAAGTAGTGAAAAATACGAACTGATTTCCTGATACAACCCCTAAACAAGCAGATGGAGTCATGATTATGTTATCGTAAAATCCCTACAGTGCAGGAGGCCATTCAGCCCATTGAGTCTGCACCGACAACAATCCCACCCAGGCACTATCCCTGTCACCCCACACATTTACCCCGCTAATCTGCACACCCTGGGACACTAAGGGGCAATTTAGCATGGCCAAGCAACCTATCCCACATGTCTTTGGAGTGCGGGAGGAAACTGGAGCACTCGGAGGAAACTCATGCAGACACGGGGAGAACGTGCAAACTCTGCACAGACAGTGACCCAAGTGTTGAGCTGACGTTTGGTGACCCAACAGAACAGGTCAGTGGCCTGGAGGTAGGTGACTGCCATACGTAATCTGTTGACTTCAAAATCATTAAGATTTAACTTTGGAGCCTTGTAGGAACTTAATACGGAAACCCAGATCACAAAAGTAATAAAATAGAATGACTTCAAGTCATTAACCAGGATATGGAAAACAAGATAGAAATGAAAACCTTAGGTTAGAACTAGGGCAGTGGTTATGAAGGATGGATAGAACCTAAAAAAAAGTGAAATAATTAATACAAGGAAGCAAAGAAATTGAGGGAATCATGACTCACACATTAGTCAAACAAAAAAAGGAAGAGTGAAGGAAATTGAAGGACAGGGTGTCCATTCAAGAATAAATTGAGTAAAACTATTCAGTCTCCAGGTTATGGCAGATACATTGAATGGGCACATCACATCAGGTTTCATAAACTCCATTACATACAGTAGCACAGGCAGACATTAGTGAAAGATGTCCTGTGCAAAAGATAGAATTAAATGTTCATAAATCTCATGGGCCAAATGGGTTTATTTCCTGAAATCAAAGATGCTTTCGCTAATATTTTCTGTACAGTCATGAATATTCAGATTAAGGGAAAGACAAATTCAGTAACTACAGTTAACTTAATTTCATATTGGGAACAACATTTGCAAGCATTCCAAGGACTGTGGGTGGCACGGTGACACAGTGGTTGGCACCGCTGCTTCACAGCTCCAGGGACCTGGGTTCGATTCCCTGCTTGGGTCACTGTCTGTGTGGAGTTTGCTCATTTTCCCCGTGTCTGCGTAGGTTTCCTCTGGGTGCTCCGGTTTCCTCCCACAGTCCAAAAATGTGTGGGTTAGGTGTATTGGCCATGCTCAATTGTTCCTTAGTGTCCTGGGATGCGTAGGTTAGAGGGATTAGCAGGGTAAATATGTGGGACCACAGGGATAGTGTCTGGGTGAGATTGTTGTCGGTGCAGACTCAATGGGCCAAATGGCCTCCTTCCGCACTGTAGAGTTTCTATGATCCAATGACTGCTCTGAATGAGAAGCCACAGAGCACAGATACTTGGGGACACATTCAGCATAAATTAGCAGTAATTGGCCAACCCTCAAGCCTACTGGTATTCTTTGGGGATGTGACTGAATAGGAATATTGCCTATTTGGATTAATTGAACATGAAGCAGAAGAAAGTGAGTAGTGGTAAATAGAAAATGAACTGTACCAAGTTTGAGATGATCTATTTGGTCAAGAAGGGATTTCAGATTAATTTATGTGATGATATTACTAATTTCAATTCCACTTAGCAAAGTGGAATCTGGTTCAAACATTGGATTCATCACTGTGGCCAGATGAAGTAGCCAACATACCAGCATTTTCCACATAATGCATCGGTTTGAGATGATGGGGCTCACTATCACAAGTGAAGACAGGAATTGGATGCAATGCTCAAATAGCTTCCATTTATGGAGTGCAGGATTCCAGCTGATGTCTCAGTAACACAAAAAGGAAGGAGTGTAGTTTAGATTCTTGACCAATGAACCAATCCTCAAAAGAGCATCGGAGGGAGGGCAAAGATCAAGTTCTCTTTTTTATTCACTCCCTTGCTTGCGATGGAAAAATTGTTTCAAATTCAAACTGCGTGTAGACTGACACTGAGGAATAGAACTTTTCTTCAGAAGGTAGGGTCAGTTCAAGGCATAACAATTTGCGTTGTGAAGCTAGGCTTACATCAAGGGCTAACTTAACTATTTATTATTTTTGGATGTTACAAGGAGTGAGAGCAAAGATAGAATTTCAATGAAACTTGTTATTTTCATCAAATATCTTGATTTTAAGTTGATTAGTTTACAATGTTAACATTTTAGTTGGAGGACAATCGGCTTTCCTGAAGATAAGGCAAAATGCAGATGGCGTTGGTGAAAGATCACAGAAACTAATACACACAATTAGGGGTCTCAGTGTCATGGCTCCCAGGCTATAGCAACAAGTAGCCAGATATCTGCAAGTACAAATACACCCCTGATCATAGGGGATGGATGTAGGATCCATTTACAATCATAACCAATGACCCTGAACCCAAGAGGAGTATTTGGAGTAGACCCGAAACAAGTAACATTCTTTCAGACAACAAGTAGTGAACTTCCACGAGAATCTACGCACGCATCCTCGTTTACAATATCAAATAAAATGGTACCGACTTTGCTGATAATACATAACAGCATGGGTAGGTAAGATGAGAAAGATTAACTTCAGGGGCACTTGGACAAATTTTACTGGTGGGCTGTGGTGTATGGATTAAAATGCTGAATGTGAAAGCATCCTATTTAATCACCACAGGCAAAGCTTAAAAGCAGGATTTGATAGTCAATTTTAATTAATGTATTAAAATCATTATGTCCAGCACACCAAAATATGCCAGACATCACACTTTGCTACAGATTCAAAAACAAGGTGCTCAACATGCAGTTTGAAATTGATGAACATATTCCAATTTGCAAGGCTCTTTAACCAGATGGCAATGGCTGGAATCTATAGAGGGACAGATCTACTTTAGCAACATGCGTTACATAGTCTAACACAACTGGCCTTACAAAACAGCACATCATCCAACTGTGAACCCAGTGCTTCATCAGCACTTGTCCAATTCTGATCTCTTGCGCATCTCCAGATTCCTTTCATTCCTCCATCAGCAACTGTACATTCAGCTTCCAAGGCCTTGGGCTCATGAATTCCCTTTCCTAAACCTCGCTTTCTCTCTGTTCCTCTCAAGA